>NW_023045280.1:0-61947 GCF_011762505.2 Arvicanthis niloticus | reverse complement strand
CAGATAAACTTAATCATCATTAAAATTCACCTATTTACATTTTGTTATGTAATGAAATGTATAATGTATAGATTTTATCGCATAAAGTTTCTAGTGTTTTATAACAGTAAGACATGGTATTACAATTTCTACCAAAAGATTTTACAGTTAACAAGTAAACACTGCTCCATAATGTATTCCAGCCACGCTTGTATTTGTTTTTAATAGATCTAATCTCTCAAGTTTGAAGGAATTTATTTTTCTTGACAAATATCAGGTATCCACCAAGGCATACTTGCATTGCTAAATGTATTTGATTATCTCCACATGATACCATGCCTTTCAGTTGTGGCAGAATAATTTGTTTAGATATTGATTTAAATTGTGTTTGTGAGCTCCCCAACCATGTCTTTCTTCTCAAGGAAAACTTCAAAACAAAGTGGATAAAACTGTCTCAATTAACTGCTGGTATCTATGAACGATCACAAGCTAACTCTTTTGAGGGAAGAGAAAGAATTTCACATTTATGTCTTCCTATCAGAGAAAATGCAAACAGAACATGCACAATAATCTGAAGATTAAATTATCTTGAATGTTGATTAATAAAGCTGAGGAAAGGGGTTGTAGCAAATTCTCTTGAAGGTAAAAGGGAAAGCATGCCATGGAACAGAGAGCTGAAATTCATCAACAACCTTAAAGGTGACCATTGGGGTTTTCAGCAAAGGTCGTGTCTGCCTCAAGATTGTTATTATTGTGTTTTCATTCACATTTTATGCTTGAGCCCTGTGATATTTGCACTGCATGGAGATGGAAAGAAAACTCACACATTGACTGAGATTAAACTCTCCCCACCCCACACAAATCGGCTGGAATACAGGCATTATATTGGTTATATAGTTGATTTTATGCACTCTATTATTTTTCCCATGACCTTTAATAATTGAGTTTCAAATTTAAGCATTATATCTATTATATAAATGGAGCTTTTTCTAAAACTACAAAGATTTTAATTAGAAAATCACAGTGAAGTTGAATGACTTGGAAAAATGAGTGGCTTATACTAATGTAAACAAAAAGAATCTTCTAAAACATTTTATTTAAAGTATATTTAAATCTTTTTTGTATATTTTAACATAAGATATAATAAATGCAAAGTTAACAAAATATAAATGAAATCCAACATGAATTATATTCACATACTTCCTGGTCAGAAAAACGTTTTCTTCTGTTTCTTATTTTTTCTTTTTTGAAATATGTTCTCATTTCCACTCTTAACATTATTTACTTAGTCAACAATAAAAGGATAATCATTTGTGTAAAATTCATCCTACTTTCCTGCTAATAATTAAAAATTTGAAAAGAAATACACATTACTGCTCTTATTTGTTCACATATTTTTCTTGACTCTCTTACTTTATTTCCAAACCTTTTTTTCACAGCTATGCAGTACAGAACAAGTTATAAATTACTCCTAGTCTCTTCTCAGTGTGTCTCTGAACTCAGTTTAGGGAGGTAGGCTTAATCATTTATTGTCCTTAGAACACATCCTGTACTTTGCATGCTGAGGAAGCCAGATATAACCTCAAAGTTCTCCATTATTTGAAAAGATCCAGGAGGACTATGAATCAATGCCAGCTTTATCCTGCCTCCTAGCAGATAGTTAGTGACTTTATGTGAGGTATATTTACTACTTCACAATGAATGTGTTAACATTGATCATTTTGTACTAGAAGGTTTCAGGAAATAATTGAAATGAAGTGTGATTCATTGTGATGTCTTTCACATTATGTACAATACTTAACTATATTCATAACTCCATTTTGATATTACTCCACTTTCTTAGACCGCGATTCCCCCAAAAATCTATGCCTACTTTGCTCACCTTTGTAAATTCAGTCTGTTGTCTCAATTCCTGGGGCAGAGAAAAAAAAATGAAAACATTCTTCTATTTGTGGTTTGAAAGTATAAAAAATGTATCCCAATTTTTCATGACATAGTTAAATAGAGTTTATATACACACACACACATATATATATGTATGTATATATATATTTGAAAACATTCAACTTCTAATATAGTCTGCTAAATAATAATTATTTTCAAAACTATGTGTGATAATTACAGGTGCAAACTTTCATTGTACACATTCCATATAATTTTGTGGCACAGGAAGGAATCAGTTTTGCATGTCATACAATTTCAAAAGTTGTGATCCATGAGCTAGAATCCTGCTTCTGTATTTTTTGATTACCTCTTGATGACTATTACCTTTTTAAATAGGAGATTTTGACTGATATTATGGCACATGATCAAAATGGTGAATAATTGTACATTTGTGTTTGTTTTTGTTGTTGTTTGTCATTGAATGATACTTGTTAATCATTCCAGAACTATTCAAGTTTCTGTGCCTGAATAAACTATTCATCTGAGTAGTGTAATATTCATAGGAAAGGAGAAGTATGAGCCAGTCAGTGCTGGTTTTGTCCTATTACTAGGACCTTGTCCAAGATAGCACAGGCAAGGCACATCACAGATACTCTTCCCAGTGTAAATCTTGGTTTTTCCTATTTTAAACAAATACCTCTACTCCATAGTTCCTTATCATATCTTTTCCATTCCCTTACCCTAAAGAGATACCTATCCCTCCTTTACCTTCAATGAAGTAATGATTGAGTGAGGATTGCCCTTCTCATCATTCATACTTTCTAGTTCTGAGACTGAGAGCTAATTTCTGCCCAACATACTTCTTCCAAAATTCTATTAGTAAATTAGACACATTATGTTGACCATACACTTACACACACATACACACACACACACACACACACACACACACACACACTCACACACATATGTATGTGTGCACATGTATTTATATATATATATATATATATATATATATATATATATATATATACACATGTATATGTATATAATGTATATATGGGTACTAGATTAGGACATAAGAAGATATTGGATCCCTTGAAATTAGACTTATAGACAGTTCTGGTCCACTTTATGGTGGTTAAGATTTCCACAAGAGTCGCTAGAAGAGCATCATTCTTTTTATCCTCCAAATAATCCTGCTAGAACCTGAAGTCAAGTAATTCTATTAGAAAGGGTCATGTTTACAATCTCTCAGACTAATTCAGTTTTCAGATCCTGAAGAAAAATATTTGAAAGAAAACAAATTGGATATCTAATATTCAGCAGCCTTGAAAACATCCACTTGTGAGCTTGTTGATTTCTCATTGGTCAACCCAATGAATACCCAGTTTCTATGAGAACGGATATATGATTCTATATCTGGAAATCTGTAACTTTGAACTATTAATACAAATGATAAATCCAGACCATATCTTGAAGCCATATTAAGACCAGGGTATTGCCTTTCTTTATCTTACAGCTCATGCCACCACACAGGAGTTCAGCAGGCACTGCAATGTTCCCATTACTATTATACGCTGCCTTATTGTGTGTTCCCAGTAGTTAGGGAGATTGGTTAGAGAGTGGAGCCTGTGAGAACATGATCAAAACCAAGCCAATCATCTTCATACATTTATTGTTCCAGTTATGTCATTGTAAGAACAGAAAGGTTTTAATAATACAGTTTCTTATTCCCATAAAACCAGAAAGCACCCTATATTCCTATTCACATTAGATGTGAACTTGCCTTTGTCAATGGAAATAGACTCAGTTTCTAAAAGGTAAAATGGAGTAAAGAGTGACAGAATGTGACAATGAATACACTATAGTTTTCCAAGTAATGAAGACAGTGTGTTGAAAACTCCTAAGTCTAAATTTAGAAAAACTTAGAGCCAGAGGCATTTTATCCTGAATAAGAATTTTAGTTCCTAAAACAGTTTACATGGGGAAAAAAGTCTTTTTGATATTTTAGGATAGGCCATGGATACAGAACACATAAAATCTTCCTGCTAGCCTACTTCACTCCAGAAATTGTACACATAATATATATTTATAAAGTGACAAATGTCAGGAAAAAAGATTTTAAAACTGTAGCTTGAGAGCTTGGAGTAAAATTCAGAAAAGTTGGCACCTTTTCATAAAACTAAAGATGCTTTCCAAATATCTAAGCTGAAAAATGCACTTTTTCTCCAGAATTGAGACTGATACATTTATTCATCCTAAGGTTCGCCTACTACACCATGTCAATCCAACAACTCTTTATCATGCATATGAACATTGTATTAACACAAGATCCAGAAATTTCTAGATGACTATTGTTAAACGGTCTCAGCATATTAATGTCTTCTTATGTAAAAAGAGCAATGTGGCTTAGTAAGTATGTACCCATATTGTATAAATTATTATCAAATATGTTAGTAACATCTATATTCTATATAGCTATCTTATCTAAAGATATGAGAAAGATATATATTTTTAGAATGATATACATTATATTAAGCTAAATTTCTCAAGAATTATAGAAAAATGGAAATAGGACAAATTAAGAATAAATATTTCTTAGTGCCATTAATGTTAAATTCTCCTTTTTACACAGATATTTGGTTTCTATTTCTTATGTTTAATTACAAAACAGGTAATATAGGCTTTTGAAAATAATGAAGTAGAAACTACATTATGTATATGAATGGTTTAATGAACATTAGAGTATTTTATTTATTTAGAGAAATCTCATATATATTCATATATATATGAATATTCATATATATATATAATCTCATATATATTCATATATATATGAATATTCATATATATATTCATATATATATATATATATATGAGATTTCTCAAAATATTATTAGTAATATAAAAAAGGGCAATGGTCATAGAAATATACAGATGTCACAGGGGAACAGGAAGAATATCATTGCATCCTAACGAGTCATGTGTCTTGAAAACTAGACCTCTAATTGAGCTTTAGCCAGTACAGCAGGGACAAGAACAAAGCCTGTAATGTCATCATCATTTGATCTTATTGGATCACTACAATCAGATGTCAGAAATATGCAACATATTTTCAAACATATCTGGTGAATTAAAACTATAAGAAAGACAAGATTTCAATCTCTTGGAGCTTACTGAATGATTGTTCATGTCCATTTTTATTTCTCAGACATCAAATGCTTTCTCTTTTCTTCTTGGCTTCCTTTTCTTGAGTATGTCTTAGTCTTTTAGTTGAGAATTAAAAAAATAAAAAGCTGTGCCCAAGCCATTTTCTGAAGCAGTCTCTTGTATTTACTTTGACCAAGAGTCTAACCTGATTGCCTTCATATGGACATGGATGGATGTTATACAGTGTAAGTATTGACATCATTTGTGTTCTTATAAAAGAATCAATGTTATAAAAACTGACTTGTGGGACAAGAATCTAAGAGCAGTGAGACTACTCTATTTCTTCATGTTATCAAAGCTGAGTTAACTAGAGGGTTAGTTAGACTGAAAAATGTATACATATTTGGAACACTTTAGTAACATATATAGACTAAGGACTCACTGCAAAAAATCCACCTTTAGAAAGGGTGATTTTGGAATAACATTGTCTTGGTCACTGTTATATTGCTATGAATAGACATGTTGAGTATATAAACTATTATAAAGAAATTAATTAATTGGGGGCTTGCTTATGGTTTCAGAGGGTTAATCTTGTATTATCACAGCTAGGTACATTTTGCTGGAGAAGTAACAATAGCTACATTCTGTTTCCCAGTTAGAGAGAGTGGCTATTGAAACCTCACAGCACCTTCCCAATAACACCAAAATTCCATAAAGAAAACATGTACTCCAACAGGGTGACACCTCTTAAACCTTCCTGAAGCTCTTCAGGAAATACACATGCAAACATATGAGCCTGTAAATACATTCTAACCACTAGCCACACCTTACAAAAACTGATGATTGGACGACTCTGCTATGTATCCACATGTTAGTAATCTATGCAACTTGGTGTCCATGAGGGTAAACTAAGAGAAAATTACCTAGCTAGGATGCTACAGTACACAGTGCTCTATGTAATTTTTTCCAAAGATACAATTATCTTTTACTTATCAAACAAAAATAATACACTTCAAGCGATCTGTAAGAAGGTAAAAATAATAATATGAATTATCAGGCAACCTGTCAGACATATTAAAAATGAACACAAACCCTGTAAAGTCTCTATAGAAAATGTCTGAAGAGATATTTCCCTACCTCAGTACTAAAGAAACATGTAGATTCATGTGTAAAATTTATAAAATAAACAATGTTACCTATTATAAGTAGGTCCCTTACGGCATCAAAAACATCCAGTAAAGAGTGTAAGGCATTTAAAACGTATTACATCCGTTCTTTAAATTAAAGATAGAAAGAAAGTATAATACAGAATGCAGTAACAATAACAACACATGTTCCCACCTTAAGGCCAAGCAAAAGGATACGAGTGCAATGAGATGAACCTTGAAAGAAGAAGACACTGTTCTTCATCCAAAGCCTTGTCTTTTGAAAACAAAGCCTAACCAAACCAAACCAAACCAAACCAAACCAAACCAAACCAAACCAAACTTTTTAGAGATTTTTAAAAACTGTCATGTGGTTTCCCACTCAGGTATATAGCAGACTGCTTCCTTTGATATACTGTTAAAGACAGACAAACTTTGATATAAAACTTTTAGTTAGTTCTTTGAGAATTTCATATATTATGCTTTGATCCTATTGGCTACCCTACTCATCTCTTCCCTCTTCATACTCACTCAAAATTGTGTACTTTTTGTTCTCCTAAAATCTGTCAAGTAGCATTTGTTTTGCTCAGACTTTACAGAATGTGGCCTTCCACTGGAGCATGGTTCACCTACTGGAGACCATACCCTAAAAGAAATATGACTCTTCATATCAAAGCAGCTATCAGTTGCCAAAAGAGCTTCAGCTAAGGCAGGAAATTTGTGCCCACTAAACTTTTTTTCTAATTTGCACATATTTTGTGTGTGCTGTCACTACCTCTGTGTGAGTTCATATATATAAGTGCCCTGGCTCTGGCTCTTACAGTCTTCCCACATTATGTTACAAAGTAATCCCTGAACAATGTGATAAAAAAAATATGAGAGGCATCTTGAGGGCTCAGTTTTGGATTCCAAGAAGCCAAGAAAACCCAGAGAATGCTTAATAAAATGACTTTTTTTTTTTTTTTTGCATTTGCTTCATTTAATTTTAATCACTGACTTGGGCAGCACTGAGTTTTTTTTTTTTTTTTTTTTAAAGCCTTTCAATAAGTATTTGCTCTGTTGATACAGAGCAAAATTTTAAAGCAATGCAAAAGAACAGAAGGAAAAGATCTGAGTACTCATTTTTGTTTCTTTAAATTTTTTGCTCAAGAGATTGAGATGTGACTGTTAACATGGATGTTAATCTCTATACCCTAACCTACCTGCCTACTCATTAAATTTCCAACTCAGTTACAGTTTGCATTTCTTTTCAAGGATGGCCTAAAGATACCTTGATCATGTGCCACTTGTTAGCTTCCAAGATAAATTTATTTGATCCATCACTAGTAGTAAATACTCTCTGTCACTCATAGATAACATTTCAAGAATACAGTCTTATTTAATTTTTCTACATCAAAACAATCCTATCTCTTTCAATAATACAGGAGACTTTAGGACTAATGAGATTTGAATAAATGATATTATGTATGTATGTACTATAATTACCAAATATAACATTAAGTAGAATGATATGATATGTGTGGTGATTTGAATAGCAATAGTTCCAGAGTGTCATGGATGTGAACACTTGGTTATTTGAGAGTGGTATTATTTGACAGAGATTAGGAGGTGTGGCCTTGGGGGATTAGATATGACCTTATTAGAGGAAATGTGTTTCTAGAAGTGCAATTTGTGGTTTCAAACGCTCAACTCTGGTCCAGTGTCTCTCAAGTCTTGCTGCCTGCTGATCTAAATGTAGAACTTTTAAGTACATCTACAGTAAGATGACTTCCTTTGAGATGCAGTGCTTCCCAGCCTGATGACAATGAATTAAATCCCTGAACCTGAAGGAAAACTTCAATTGTAAGAGTTCTTGTTTAGCTCTGTACCTCATTTTTAAATTGGGTTATTTGGTTTTTGAAGTCTAACTTCTTGAGTTCTTTATATATTTTAGACATTAGCTCTCTATTGGATGCAGAGTTAGTAAAGATATGTTCCCAATATTTAGGTTGCCATTTTGTCCTATTGGCAGTGTCCTTTGCTTTCCAGAAGCCATGCAGTTTTTAGAGGTTCCATTTATCAATTGTTGACATTAGAGTCTGTGTCATTGATGTTTTCTACAGGATCCTGTATACATTACAAAAAAAATTTATCCATTATATCTAAACAATGAAATCAGCTGACAGGCCATCGTGTGCCGGGGGAAATTCTCTATACACAGACCCCTCAGTGAAGATCTAGAAGTGATCAATAACTTCTGAAAGAGAAAGGCATTTTTTTTTTGGAATTATCGTCCACATAGGTTGTACGTATGATAGTAAATTGTCAATCTTGGTCAATCAGTGCATTCTGCATTTTTTTCTATGTGCATTTGAATACCCACCCCCCACACACATATGTATGTTTATGTAGAGAGAAACAGAGAAAGAAAAACTGAAAAACAAAGAAAGGGAAAGTGAGACAGATGGATTGAGAGGTGGGAGTATATTAGATGGCCTTCTGATGTTTGAAAATCTCATTAATAATTTATAAAGAGAGAGACATGTTGACAAAAGGTACAGATCATATCCTTGTATCACTTTGGAAATCCATATTTAGTTTTCCTCAATTTTTAGTTTACCAATATCTACATTACAGTCATTGTCAATATTACCTTGAATGCACTTTCCATCTCTGATGATCAATTTTCCTAACACTTTTGAATATTAGGTAAATATATGATCCTGACAGTTTTCATTGCATCTTTCATTTGATTCACTCAATTTTCTGTATAAATATCATAAACACAAACATTTAGTGGCATCACAAGAATCCCTGCACCTGGATACAATTTCAGACTAGATATCATACATGTACTGTCTTAGATCTACAGAACAGCAGAAACCTCTGCATCTAAGTTTCATCCAAACCTATGTTGTTGTCACTGAAATTGAGTGCATATGTTTATAGGAAAGGGTTGATATTTCTGAGTACTACAACTCCCAGGAGTTTTTCAAACTGATATACTATAAAAAGAATATGTGCACACGCACATACACACAACACACACATAGACACATATATATACACATACACACACATATACACACACCACAATGATGCACATAAACACACACACCGCAATGACACCCCCTCACACACACACACACGCACACACAAACACCATACAGATTTCTACATTTAGAACAGGAAGAAAAGACATAAAGGTCCCAGTGGATTCTCAGAGAGCAAAATGAGATGTAGTTATTCACAAGTACAAAGGATTCAACCAGGAGAGAAATTACATTCTTGTATAAAAAAAGGGTCAAAATAGAAATTAACAAAGAATTTCTCAGTTAATTAATAGATAACTTGAGTTATTAAATCTCTTTAAAATCAATGTGGTCATGGCCATTATTAATGGTGCTTTATAGTTATAAAAACCACTGCCTAAAATATAGATTTATTTTCCAAGTTTACCTTTCTAATTATGTAGAGACTAACAGTAAATTAGTATCATTTTACACAAGCTCATTTAACATTAGCCCCGATATTTAGACTTAAAGTTCAACTTAATAAGGAATTTTACATTTTCAAATTTCTCTAGTTTCATGTCAATAGTTCATGTTAATCGTGGTGAATTCCTTCTAGTAGCTATATATTAATGACTGAGGTATAGTAGTTGATTTGAGCTCAGTTTCTTCTCTTGTAATTATTTTCATTGAAGATTGTTAAGCAGTACAGATTTTTGTCAATTTGAGTCACTTATAAATACACAGCTCATTAGTTTTCAATAGGGAAAGCTCATTTTGGAATATTCACAAAGATAAAAGGTAGCAAAGTGATTGATTATACCCATACGCATGCAAGATATGTGACTACATTTAACAAACAGAAGTTATACATATTTTATAGAGCAGATTTGTGGTTTAAGGAAATCTTTTGCTTTTTTTTGAAATAGTGCTAATTTATTTTAATTAAAAACCTACATAATTAATAGTTATTGAAGACATAAAAATTAATTAATTCATTAAAATTAATAGCACACCTATTCATGTTGCAAGCTTAAGTGGGGACACTTTTTGTGGTTATATAAACTTTTCTCAAAAATTTCGTAACTGCCAATGTTATTTTGAAGTGAAATTAATTGAATAACTTTATTAATATACGTTAGTATTTAATTTCATTAATACATTTTTTCTAAACATACAAATGATTAAAAAGTCTTCACAGAAATGTATCATGCGTGTGAAAAATGTAATTTCTCTCTTTTAGTAATTGGCACAATTTCAAAATCATTAAGATAAAAACTGAATACCTAAAATATAGTACCTATCATGAATGCTTTACTTCACATTGTACACATGTAGATAATATAAACATGTGAAAAAGAAACTATAGTACCTCACTTGAGTACCATTGATCTTTCTAGAAAGGAGCCAGAAATATAAAATTCAAACAAATCTACCATAAATCTAGCTATGTAATGAAGATTTTATTTTAAAAGAATGAGATTTATTTTGAAGACTGTAAGTTTAACACATATATTTAACTCTACCTGTTGAAATACTATATTCGTTGCTCATTGTTATTTTCATTTATGGTGTGAAAACAAAGAAATCTATTAGCTTAATGCTTGATGATCCCCAAAGTTTATGTAATATCTCTTGCAGACCAACTGAGGACTCAGATGACTAACTCCTGTGAAGCATTTGAACAGGAAGAGTGCATGTAGACCCTGCTTCCAGTAACAGCGAGTGGGAGGAAGACACAGGAAATCACAGCTGGTAGTTAAGATTTCTTCACCAAAGCAGTATCATCTAGCACCACACATGTGTTATTGACTAAATCAAGACATATGGTTAAGGGATGAGGAAGAATGCACATCTTTATGGAGGAATTTATAGAAGTGTTTACGGACCTTAAATAGAAGCAGAGTCTGAAAGAAAAATCAGTTGAAGAAATATTCAATTTCATATACTTAATTCTAAAAAATAGCTCCCCTTTCCGCACAGATACCAAAATAATAACTTTGAAGACTATTTATTGATGAGATGAATATGAATATACATGCATAGCAGAAGACATAATATGGTTTTACATATATGTTTCTTCAATTTATATTTCTACAGTCAGTGTCATTAATAACATTTATTTATATATTTATTTGTGTGTGTGTGTGTGTGTGTGTGTGTGTGTGTGTTTATTCTGCAGAGGAAAGATTTTATGAATCGTTTCTTGCCTTACACATTGTTGAGGTGTGTTCTTTCCTTTCTTGGTTTTGATTCTATGCTATTTGTTATAGGCCAGGTGGCTAGTGAGCCTCTCAGCATTTATGCACTGGCTTTTTCTCTCATTAGATTTTCAAGAATTGCACACATACCCCACTGAATATGGATTTGTAAATGGGTTTTAGAAATTAAACTAAGGTAAGCAGCCTGGTAAGACTGGAGTCTTTATGCACTGAACCATCTCTTCAGCTCGGGTCTTAGATATTCTTACTCTTAAAACTATGGTTTTTGGATCCATTTCAGAGAGTTGACAGAAAGATAACCCGAGAAAAATGTCTGTGAAGATAGAATGTGTGTGTGTGTGTGTGTGTGTGTGTGTATAATTTTTAAGTAGTACATTTTACTATTCAGATAATTATTTATTGATTAATCTATATGTAAATCTCAAGGCTAATTTGAACTATATGGGGATAGTGAATTGAATTCTATGAAAAAAAATTACATGTCTTCTTGTAGCAGAAATGTACAAGGTATAGATCATGCAGTCCATAAGCGAGATTTCTTTATGTTATAAGACAGTTTAGCCAGTTCTCACCCTTGCAGCTTGTAACCTACAGAGGATAAAGAATAGGAGTGAGAGAAATACTCCTGATTCCAGAGTGGAGTGATTGGAAGCCCAAATGACTGAGACAGACACTGAGTGATATAGGACAAGGAAACACTTGGAGCATTGAAGAAAGAACTGCATAGAATAGATGCAATATTTCTTCATGTCAAGGGATAATAACCTCAGTGAGATGCATCCCTTCCATAGCAGCAGAAATTCGTGGGTTGATAACCGAAAAACAATAAATCCTGAGAAAGCACTTGGAGACACACAGAAAAAGGAGCCGTTCACTATCTTTACAGCCAGAATAAATGCAATGAAAAAAACGTTTAAACTTTTAGAATGTTTTGTGGGTATATGAAGTTAATTTATAAAAGTTGAAGTGCAGACACTTCTGGTAAAAAATTGGCACTGGATACTTTGAAGGAAACATGCCCAGTTTTAAATCAAATAGAATATAAACCTCGATGAGTATTTTTTAATAAATTGTTAAACTCTACATTTGTTTGAATGCACAACTTCTGTGCTTATATATTAGTTATATCCACATAAAAATGGTACTCTAAATAACTATTCCTTCAAAAAATAATTTGCACATATTTTGTGCATTGGTTTTTGGTATAATAGGCTTTAGAAATACAATGAGAAAATTGGGCATGGAACCTTGCACATTCAGGCTGATGGATGCTATAGTTAGCTGAACTAAAAGAAAGGAGAGAAAGAAAACAATTTTAAATATGAAAATAGAACTACACCCCAACTGAACAAGAAGATTCAAGGTAATAAATATGACAGCACAATAAGATAAGCAACAGGAGTCTTTAATAAAACTCCTTTTTCTTGCAACCAAGAGATTTTATGGATTTAGTCACAGTCACTTATATCTCACTCAGGAGTTTACAATTTGGCAGTGGATGGATTTGGCTGTGCTCATTATGTCTTCATATCCTGAGTACCAATAGATGAAGCACCCCCTCCCAAGCTAGTACATGGTGTTCTGATGACAGAGCCAAAAAAAGGAAAGAAAAGAAAAGAAAAGAAAAGAAAAGAAAAGAAAAGAAAAGAAAAGAAAAGAAATATATGGATCACTCTATTCACAGAAGTGCATCAAAGCTTGAAATATATAGCTAATCCTCTTGGGGGAGGGGGAAGGGAGACACTGTCAAGTCCATAATGAAATATAGCAAAGGTGGAATAGAAATGGTCCTTGAAGAGAATTATTGGAGCAGTTTTGAGTGGATTAGAGAATCTTAGAGAAATGGTTCTTAGTGAAAAAAGAGAGAATTCGGTGAAACCATATTTTGATGTGCATATCTATTTCTTCATCACTGAAAAATATATTTTGTTCTTCTAAGTAAATGTATCCCCATTTTATCCTGTCATAAATAGAGGCTCAATATATGAACACTTTTAGTAATTTTTAGCTGTAGACACAGGCACTTTTAACAAAGGTAGATAAAGATACAAGGTACTTAGTCCTTATCAAGCACAACATGCACAGCAACACAGCACAACATGTTCAGTAAAGAGGTACTGGTTATTAGGAATTGGAGAATTTGAGCACATTTAGCAATGTTCCCAATGTGGACAACAATTTTCTGTTTATTAGGTCATCATTCTTCCTGAGATCATAAGCTCTGCAGAGCATTCTTTTTGACTCATGGCCCTCTCTTGGATGAGGGATTCTGTTCTCCATCAGTTTCCTAGCCACAACTGATGTTTGGATATGACATAATCTCTAGAAAGTGGAGAAATTATATTATTTAAAATAAGCATTTTACTTTTGCTCACACAGTAAATTTAATGACACAGTTAATTGCAGAGAGAAAGAAAAAGCATTGCTTAGACTTACAATGTCTTTTAAAATTAACAAAATGTAATCCATAACTTTTCTTCCTTTCACTTCTCCATATCAATAATCAAATACATTTGTTTGTCTGTTTGTTTTTGTAAAATTTTACCCACTAATCTATGCTTAGCTTATAATTTCATGTGTGTTTAGTCTGCGTGTCTGATTTAATGAAACTTTGGACTTATTATTTTATACTGCTACATCAATTATGAGAAACCACATTAATGTGATAAACAATTTAACAGAGTATGTATAAAACAAGGGGAACAGTATGTATTCTTTTAAATTTCTCATTGGCTTGAGTCTGTATTGTTCTAATTCTTAATGTGGTCTTGTAGATAACCATAGTTTTGAAATGTTTTAAATATTATTTATGAGAACTGGCCTTTTTCCTCCTAATATGGCACCATAATCTCTGGTACCTGGCCTTTGTTTTTATCTTTTCTTACTATCAATTCTGACATTTTCTTTGAGTCTCGACCCTTGTTTTTTGATAGCATCCTATCATGTAGCAAATCAATTAGCTTTTTAATGTCCCATTTTGATAAATATAGGAATTTTGGTATTTCCACCAAATTCTACTACTAAAAAATATTTTTGTTTAGTCAGGTCTTGGTTTTATAAATTACACAGGGCTGTTTCTCTACAATCAAAATAAAACTTGAAATATTTGGCTGAAATATTTGGCCTATATATACTGGGTTCTAAGTATCATGTGTGGCTGTGTTCAGCTTTAATAGACATTGTTGTTCTATATGCATGTGTTTTCATTAAGGCTGATGGATTGGTTCAACATTGGTTTATGACAAAAAGAGTTGAATCAAGATCCTTATACTTAAAAAATAAATCTGCCAATGCCAAACACACTCCATTGAGTAAATTAATAAAGTAAATCAAGTATAGGTTCATAATACACAGACTGTACCAAATCTTGACTGAATAAAGTAAATCAAATAGACAATCCAATGATTTGCATAGAGATGTGTATTGCTGAGCATAGGATCAGTACCCTTGATGTTTACCTCTCTGTGAAATTAATATGAAGTATTCTTAAGTTGAACGAGATGTTGTTTGATATTGTGAATTTTTGTCTCTGACAGTTTCTTAGACAACAGAATCAAATCCTTGTACAGCTGATTCCTAGTCTCACAAAAGATTCAATACTTTTCTTATTCTCATTTTGATCTGTGAGAACATAACAAGTTTCCTCTATTCTGCTGCTCAGAAGTAGTCACAGGAACATAACACTCTGACTTCAAACCTCCAGTCTTAAAAACTGTGAGAAATGAACATCTGTTGCTAGTAAGCCATAAAGTCAGTGACAGTCTTTTCCATCACTCCACGGTATCTTAAAAGAACTGGCAAGGAGAAGAATAAACAATTTACCTTCCAACCTGAAGTGAAGAATGGGAAACAATATTGAAGGTCAATCCAGAGATAGCCAGAATGAGATATTTTATGATACAGAGAGTAAAAATATGAGGGGAAGATAACCTGTTTAAAGAATTTGAGTTTTTTCCAGACTTTTTCAAATTGACATTGTTTCAATTTTCTGCTCCTGCTTCCCTGACATTCCCTGAGGCATAGATATAAAAACTGTGATATAAATATATCCATAGGGGTTGAGTAACACACTATTCATGATATCTTTTTTTTCTGTCCATTGGGTTTTTCTGTGATGGTCTCCATTTGTTGTAAAGACTTGCTTCTTTGATGAAGGCTGCCAGGTACATGTATCTGTGATATTAAGTTATAAAATGTACTGGTTTAGCACAGTGACTATAGTAATGACCTCACTAGCCCCCAAAAGCTCTCCAAGTTGTCAGTACAAATCATGATTTACTTCCTGTTGGGTGGATCTTTAATAAATTAAATTGTTGTTGGTTACCACTGCCATGAGGACATCTTTTCTGGCACATTTGCGGATATATGATTATTCTGGAATTTGTAATTGTTCAGATGGTTTAAGTGCTTCCCAGTCTTGGTTTTCAAATCATATCTACCATGAATAATCTGAGACTTGTGCCATAAGTTTGCTATGAATTCATCAGTATGGGTTTGTCAAGCCCAAAGAGTTAACTGTGACCTATGTATAAAATGCATAGTGTAAAATGTTTGGAGGTTTACTTTCAGCATATTGACCAATCATTTAAAAGGGGGTTTTCTTGGTCTATGATTCTTATTGGGAACATTTTAAACCCAAGTGTTTTAACTTCTCATTCTCCATCTCTATCTTCAACTCCAGCTTCAGCTCCAACTCATACAATGCCACCTCCACCTCCATCTCTAGTTTATTTCTACCCTGGTTATCATTATCTCTCCCTCTCGCTATATCTATCTAAATCTGTCTTTATAACATTTATATCTACATCATATCTATCTCTTATCTATATGTGTGTATACACACAATTACATGTATTATTATGCAATAATAATATGGTCGATTCATTAGAATGTTCTAATTTAATATACACTTTAATTTAGTATAATTTAATATAATTATTAAATTATAGTTATATTAAACTTACTAGACTCACTATACTTACAGGGCTTACTAGACTCACTATAATGATGTTGCTTCCTTAATGAAATTAGGGAAGTATTTTTGAGGAAATCAAAAAATACTATTAAAAGACAAGAATGTCAGGAGGAAGAGGTGAAAAGCCAAGAGAATGCAAAGCAGCCAGATCCATCTTCATGTTGAGCTAAGCCTTTTAGCTAGTGCAGTTAAAGGAATGTGAACTGAGACATTCAAACTCTTGAATCACTCATTAGTGTGCATGACCTAAGAGTATGAATTCTGGCTTTCCTCCAACAGTACTCCCTAACCTAGTCATATCTGAAACACAAATAGCTCTTTTAACCTCAGGCATGGATATCCAGGATTAATTACATGTAATACAAATATCTACAGATGTCACCTTGTTCTAATACTAATGCAGTTTATTCCACGCCTACAAAGATACACAAATTACTTATTTTTCTGTTTACTTATCTTTTGTTTCTATAAAAGAAAGCTCCTCAAGTATGGAGTTCACCTTCAATCTTTCATCAAAATGCCAGAAAAGGTAGAATATTTTAGGTAGTCAATAACTCTATGTAAAATCTTTGTTAACAAGAATTAAACAAATTGTATATCAGTGAACTTTATTATTTAATGTTTAATGTATTGATATACATTATTATTTTCTTGAAGTAAGAAGTTCTTCCTGATAGATTCACCTCAGGGAAAAGGTACCCTAAGAAATGCATATACACACAAGTTTTGGTTGGTGAGTTTGATTGAAAACCAATGCTTATATTAAGTACCAATAGAAAAATTAATAAAACAAAACAAACAATAAAGAATTAAAAATGAGAAAAATCACAAATTAACAAGGCAAACAGCAAATGAGAGACCAAAGACTGGAGAAAAAGGGAAATGGCAGAAAGAGATTCTCTTACAGATTCATATTCTCCCAGGACATCTGTGGGATTTGGCACAAAGAAGAGGATCAACAGTGAGGGCCAACATCCACTGTTATGAGGCATAAAAGCAGCAAGGATAGATACAGCTTGGATGGAAGACAACACCAAGTGCCAGGTCTGGGAAGGCACCAGATGGTCAAGTTTTCAGTAAGAAGAAAGACATTTTAAATAGATATGAAAGCTCACCATTGGGTTTTGTTTTGTTTTGTTTTGTTTTGTTTTTTGAAAATTTATTCATCTGAGTGAAAAAAAAAAGGCCAAAAGAGGACAAAGTCTTAAAACAGCAACATTTTATGATGTCTAGAATGTGGAAGAGACAAACTTAATATTGCTTAACACAAATAAACATCTGATATTTCTGCTGGAATCCTTGAATGAATAAGAATAATGAATCTAAGGGGTCCTTGAGTGATTATAATGACTCAATCCCTTCATGTTCTGGCTTGATTCCTAATCAGCATTAGTAATTTTCTATAGTTCTTGGCCAAATAGAGGAGAGGGTGAAGGCTCTCTGACAAAACATACAACATTTATAGCACCAAAAGAGTATCATATAAAGTGAAAGTTGCTTCATGGCAGGAGACCGCATAAACAATCCCTTTCCTTGAAGAAGTATGCATTGACATATAGATAGCTCAGGAAACATGAAATAATTGGATAAACAAAAATGGGTAGTAAACAAACATATCCATGGAATCATTTTCCAAATTAAACAATAAGAGATGACTAGATCAAAATACTTGAAAGAAAATCCTAGGATATATTGTAAATTAAATATTTTTTACATCTTTTTTTTAGGATCTTCAAATTGAAGATTAGAGATGAAATGGACCAAAGTGAAATCATGAGACCTGTGATAAGTAGAGATGCCTTTGAAAACATTCATATAGCATCTATATATTTTACATAGAGAAATTATATAGATTTGTACTCATGTTTTTAGAGTTCATTTCCACAGGCTTAATGGCTGTCTTGAAGGGGATTTATCATTCACGCTGTCATTCGGGCATTTAAAAAGAGGGTATAGCTATTTGGCTGGGGCAGACACCTAACTGGTCTGCTCCCATGAAGACACCTTATCCTGAACCTTACTAGAGCATCAGGTAAGAACCCTCCCCTACAAACCAAAGTCCCAGAGCTACAACACACCCAAATTTAGTCCCTCCAGAATACCACTCCCCTTCCACCTCTCTTTTGGTACTTTAGGCTGGTGCAGAAACCTGACTGGTCTGCTACTGTGAAAGACACCATCTCCTGAAATCATCTTAGAACAGTGGTGTAACCAGTGCACTCACAGCAGCTGAAGAACCATTGCAGTTGCAGCAGCAGTGGACCCACTGCACTCATAGCAGCAGGATTATAAAATCCCAGAGGCAGTCTGGGTCACAGGAGCTCTTCTACTCAGGAGCTCAGGATCACAGGATCACAGAGACAACTGGACTCTGAGGAGTTCTGACACAAGCAAGATAACTGGAAAGACAGGCTTCAGTCAGAGACAGTGACTGTAGGTAGCACTAGAGATAACCAGATGGCAAAAGGCAAGTACAAGAATATAAGCAACAGAAACCAATGTTACCTGGCATCATCAGAACCCAGTTCTCCCATCATAGCAAATCCTGGACACCCCAGCACACCAGAAAAGCAGGATTCAGAATTAAAATCACTTCCCATGATGATGATAGAAGACTTTAAGAAGGACATAAATGACTTAAAGAAATACAGGAGAACACAGGTAAACAGATAGAAGCCCTTAAAGAGGAAACTCAAAAATCCTTTAAAGAATTGTAAGAAAACACAGCCAAACAGGTGAAGGAATTAAACAAAACTATCCAGGACTTAAAATTGGAAGTAGAAACAATAAGGCAATCTCAAAGGAAGACTAGTGGAAAACCTAGGAAAGAGATCAGAAGCCATAGATGCAAGCATCAGCAACAGAATACGAAAGCTAGAAGAGAGAATCTCATGTGCAGAAGATACCATGGAAAACATTGACACAACTGTCAAAGAAAATGCTAAATGCAAAAAGCTCCTAACCCAAAATATCCAGGAAATCCAGGACACAATGAGAAGACTAAACCTAAGGATAATAGGTATAGATGAATGTGAAAATTCAAAACTTAAAGGGCCAGTACATATCTTCAACAAAATTATAGAGGAAAATGATCCTAACCTAAAGAAAGAGATGCCCATGTCCATACAAGAAGCCTACAGAACTCAAGATAGACTAGACCAGAAAAGAAATTCCTCCCATCACATAATAATCAAAACATCAAATGCACAAAACAAAGAAAAAATACTAAAAGCAGTAAGGGAAAAGGTAAAGTAACATATAAAGGCAGACCTATAGGAATAAATGCCAGCCCAGACTACTATACCCAGTAAAATTCTCAATCACTATAGATGGAGAAAGAAAGATATTTCATGACAAACTAAATTTACATAATATCTTCCCAAAAATCCAGCCCTACAAAGGATCATAGATGAAAAGTCCAATGCAAAGAAGGAAACGACAACCTAGAAAAAGGAAGAAAGTAATCTTCCAACAAACCCAAAAGAAGATAGCTACACAAACATAATTTCACCACTAATAACAAAAATAATAAGAAGCAACAATCACTTTTCCTTACTATCTCTTAATATCAATGGACTCAATTCCCCAGAAAAAGACATAGACTAATAGAATGGATACATAAAGAGGGTCCAGAATTTTGCTGCATACAGGAAACTCACTTCAGTGACAAAGACAAACAACTACCGCAGAGTAAAAGGCTAGAAAACAATTTTCTAAGCAAAAGGTCCCAAGAAACAAGCTAGAGTAGCCATTCTAATATCTAATAAAATCGACTTCAATAAAAAGTAATTTAAAAAGATAAGGAAGGACACTTCATACTTATCAAAGAAAAAATCTACCAAGATGAACTCTCAATTCTGAACATCTATTTTCTAAATGCAAGAGCATCCACATATACAAAAGACACTTTACTAAAGCTCAAAGCACACATTGCACCCCACACAATAATAGTGGGGGTGAAGTGACATGGTTTCAGCCCCTGAAACAGGACTAGGTATGTCCATTCTGTGACCATTAATAACTCCATGATAATCAGAGACAGCTGTCATCATGGAGGCAAAGGTATGGCTAATGTCTCAGCAGAATGGTAAATACTGGGACCTTCAAGACAACAATCAAGGCTGTAGAAAAAAACTCTAAAATCATGAGTGCAAAAATATATAATTTCTCAACTATGCAAAATATAAGGATGCAATATGAATTATGTGAGGTGCTTCGTAAATTCAGAAGAAGAAAAGCAGCTGCACTGTTAGTCAACTTGCAAAAAATAATAATAAGGAAAGAGTAAAAACGTTTTGGGAGGGGTGATTGCAGGAGAACCCACCCAGCTAAGTTTTTTGTTCCTGCTTACAATAGCAGACACATTCCTGAGTTTAAGGTCAGCATGAGACAGCAGGCATTTATTTCTAGGCCCAGGCATGGTGGAATGGTTAATTTCAGGGTGGGGTCACACCCAGTAATTTCAGGCCATCTTTCCACCAGCTAGCCTGTTATCTATACTGTCTCTTAAGAATCAAGGAATTGGGGGTCATGGGATGCTGATTTACAGGATAATCAAAAAGGAACCTGGATTAAATGAGTGGACTGATGTGTAAAATAAAAGGCTGGGCTTAGGATCTGCAAGAGATGAGCTATCCAGAGAAAATTTTAGAATAGCAGCCGAAAACTGATTGGAGAACTGTCTTGAGAAGAAAATTTAGAGAGAGCAGTCTGGAGATCTCCAGAAAAAGTAGAACAGAGAAAAAACTGTATGCAAAGCTGTTTCAAGAAGAACATAGGTTATCAGCTTGGACCAATGATGTGGCTTCCAGTTGTTTGTTTTACCTGCTCCCAGATCTCCTTCTCTTAGAACCCTCTCCAAGTCGAGGCTGATATTTGCCATATCATTATCTGAATAAATATATTATTTAAATTCATCTATTTAAGTTCTAACACTGAGACGTTGGCATTAGAAAGATTGAGTCTTTATAGAATTCCCAGAAGAAAAAAACCCAGATAGAATCTTGATTCCTCTGCCTACTGGATTTCATTGACTTTTATATGTGGACAATGATTGATGATATGGGGAGAATCAATTTTCTTCAGGGAGGAACTCCTACATAGGTTCTCAGGTATTAAGTGATCATCCTGGAATACGTGTACACCATCAATGCTACACAGACTATGTTGATTGTATATCCATCTACACACATGAGTGCATACACACACATACACACACACAGAGAGAGAGACAGACAGAGACAGTGTCAGAGAGAGACAGAGACAAAGACAGAGACAGTAAAAGTGAAAGAACAGGTCATGAGTTTGGAATGAACATGGGGCACAAGATGAACTGAGCAGAAAAGGGAGGAACCAAATTTCTCTAGATATATGATGAATGTATGAATTTCTCAAAATAAGATTGTTAAATTTTTCCCACATAGCCACATGGAAAATACAGTTCTTGGACACAGAGTGTTCTTTTCCCTTAAGTGTTCATTCCATCTCTCCTTCTGAATAAAACTACACAAAGGTCTTATGTTTTTAGAACTTATAAGAGGATGATGAAAAGTTGGGGGTGGAGGAATGCAGATATCATATAATATGACAATTCACTACTACTCAGTGAGAACTTGACAAAGCACCACATAATAGTTTCATCCTGAACATGGATTTTAGTTTGGGTATAATAGTATAACATACATTTACTACAGAAAAATAAAAGATCAATAAAAAGCAATTAAATATGGTTAACTTCATAGAGAATAAAACAGCATAGTTATGTCCATTTATCATCATAGATGCTGCTGGAAACAATAAACTTTCTTTGCAGTACATATTTAAATTTTACAATAGTATCACAGTATAAAGCAAGTGAAGAATTTAAAGATGATTAAGAAGAATTTTTGCCTTTTTTTTTTTTCTACCTGCATGGTATCATGGAATTCAAATATAGCAGAATGTTATTTTCCTCAATGAAAGATCTGTTTGGGACCAGTTTCAAATAAACATGAATAACAATATTGATATAAGTAGAATGCATGAGTTCACGATTGTGTAGCAAAAGGACTATTACTTTTATAAATAATATGTTGATTGTTACTTCTCAGAATTCAAACAGTTAGACTGAGTTGTATCTGAGTTAGGATTTCTATTGCTGTGATAAAACAAAGCACATTGGGAAGGATCATATTTGTTTGTTTATGTTTCTATATCATAGTCCATAATTGAAAGAAATCAGGGTAAGAATTCAAGCCAGAAATGGGGAGGCAGGAACTGAACCATTGACCATGGATAACTACTGCTTACCAGCTTCTTCATTCCTATGGTTTCCCAACCTGTTTTCTTATACAATTCAGAATCAGCTTTACAGCCTGGACCCACCCACATTGGTATGGGCCTTCCCATATCAACTATTATACAAGAAAATGTCCCAAGATTCACCTAGAGGCAGTCTGAAAAGGCAATTTCTCGATGGAGATACTTCTTCACAGATAGCTTCATTTTCTATCAAGCTGGTTATAAGTTAACTAACAGAAAATCTAGCTTATATGTGGTTTCCAGGATTCCTGCACTCCCTTTTAGCATCTTGCTTTAGGGACATGTTTCTTGGATTGCCAATGTGTTAAGGATATACATTTAAGAAGTATTAGCTAGTTCCACAACTACATCTTTAAAGAAGGTACCATTAAAAGAGTTAGAAGAATTTTATGTTGTTCTCATATTATTCCCAAGTGCCTACAGGATCAAGTACTTGTGAGTCTGACTATTAAGTCATACATTCTCTGGGATCATGCTTTATGGCATGATCACCTGTTACACTTTGCAATTCACCATGATGTGGTGTAGCTAGAGATCCATATTTGTGGAATTATTAGTTCTATGCCTTTGTGTCTACTGAAAAGATAGCCCACTAAATTTCTTTATAAATGAGGTCTGCTCTTCAGACTTTGTCATGTAAATGAAAAGGAACTAAACCTGGGAAGTCCACTAGTGGCAAGAAAAACTATAAGTGGAGATTAGAAATCTACTACTTTAATTTTATGGAAAATAGAAGAAAAATTTTTATCTATAGATGGTGAAACTGAAACATCTACTGTATTTCTTTGAAAAACTTAGTGAAGCCACTGACACATAAAACCAGAGCCCTCCCATTTGAAAGTCCACATGAAAAGTATAACAGGTCAATTAATACAGTTGTCATAACCTTACAATGACAGATACAAACTTCATATACCAAATATTAAAAACAAGAAAAATGTATGCATTTTTAAGGTTATGAGCATATAACAATAATAAGATATAGGCATAAAATAGTTGTGTAAATATCCTTACTCCTTCTGGAATATTAAGTACGTACATCAATATATACATTGATATTATTGAAAGCAATTCTTTATTTTCTCACATTAAATTTGAAATACATTATTAGCTACTTCAAGCTTTTGATTTCTGTTCACTATTCAGTATAAAATTCTATGACATGAATTTGCTACAGAATCTAGTTATGTATCGGCATATTCATAAGTAAATGATTTTATCATGTTGGCCAAATTTTATCCAGAATCCTACCCAGCTATTATGCATCTCAATTACATCAACAATGAGCATTGTAGGACACCTGAATGGTGCATTATGAGCACACGTACTTTAGTGCTAAACAATAATGCTCCAATTGGACTGATATTCTGTTCAATGGGTGAGAAGCTATTCCTGGTACTAGAAACCTAGCTAAAAACTGTTAATAAAGTCATCATTTTGGGAGAAGGGACCTACAATTTAGAAACTCAGCAACAGCATAACATCTAACTATACTTTATGAACATTAGCCCTTATACAGAGAGATAAATGTAATGTCTACCATTCAAGGTTAACTTCTCTTTGCAACAGACTAAGACAACTGCAGAAAACCACAGCCAATCAAAATGCAGAGTTTCAGACTCCAGTCCTATTGGATATATTCACAAAATACTCCCACATCTAAGGATGAGAAATCTTTGAGAAAGAGAAGTCAGAAAGATATTAAGAGACAAATGATCTAGGAGTTTGCTATGAGACTATGAGCAAACCAACCGACCCCCCCCCCAAGCTCCTAGAGACTATCAAAGTATGCATAGCTCTAACTGGGTATGTAGCAGAGGATTGCCTTATCTGGCATCAATGGAGGAGGAACCCCTTGGTCCTGTGAAGACTCCATGACCTAGTGAAGAGAAATGCTAGGGAGCTGAGGCTGGAGTAGCTGGGCAGGTTGGGGAGCACCGTCATGGAGGCAGGGGGAGAAGATAGGGGGTTTGCAGAGGGGAAACTGGGAAGGAGGATAACATTTGAAGTGTAAATAAATAAATAACCAATAAAATATGGAAAAATAGTGTTCTTTCTATTCCTTTTTTCCCTTTATTCTGCATTCCCTTCCTCTCTGCTTTTGTTTGGAATAAGCATCTGCCATCTCTGTGTAGGTCAAGGATTGTAGTTTTAAACTCTTGCTTTTGTGAAGGTGCATCAACTCAGCTAAGACTGACACTTTTGCAGTCACTGGTCTATGTTTGTGCTTCCATATTGTGAGACAGACATGACATTAATTGTGTCTTTTGACTGTTACTATGCTATCTATAATTAAGGAGATCTGTCTAACTTTGTTTAAAATGTACGTTTGGAGGAATTATTTGAGGTTGATAGCATAATTTTAAAATTTCAAACTATATTTAGATTTTATAAAGTTAATAGAATCTTTTGGTGTGACTAAAAGCCATGCAAGGATTTTTAGTCCCTTTAAAAAAATGCTCTGTTAAACTCAAGAGGCTTTTAGTTGGCAACAATAGAATGTAGAGTTAGGAAACTATCAATAAGTATTTTAAAAGTTGAGATAACAAGGGAGTATACAGCATCTTCAATACGATTAGCATGTTCATGATCTGTAAAATCTAATTTAGAAATGGAAAAAAAACAGAGAATACTGCCTGTTCCATTAGGGAGAGTAGAATGTCAATGGACTTAAAGTTTCTAGGAGAGCTAAGAGGATACAGCTTGTGTTGATACTGTGAAATAGCAGAGCTCATAGGTCAGACTTTTTTTTTTCTTGTGAGTGGGTTTAGTTTCTTGTTAGAGGCATGGTTATTGGCAGTTGCTACATGCTAGATAAGTATTTATTTAAAAATGTGTGGACACTGGGGGAAAGGGGCTCAAGATTCAGTGGATTGTCCCATATTCGTACATGCATGGCACCACTAATTGAACTTAATAAATTGTTTTGAAAAAATGACCTAAAATTTTGAAGAAGTTATACTTGCACTAGAAAGAGGAAATGTGGAGTCTTCGTTGAATACACATATGAAATTCTTCAAAATAAAGACATGATAATTTAAAAATTATACAATGTTCTGTTACAGTAATTGAAGCTTAAAACTTTTTACAGTTAAAACATACAAAAATTAAGACGAGCAGTTAAGACCAGGCTCAATAATTTCAATCTAATGAGGACTTATTAATGACCTATTTTTAATATATGACATATAGTAACTTCAATGATGATCTTTACAAGGCCACAAACAATAGACATACTAATGAGTGTGAGAAAGCCTCAAAAGTTTCTTCTCTTTACTAGAATCACTGGAAAATAATCCATGACAATAAGAGGAGAAATAGTCTTCAACAGAGAAGCGAATACCAATTGGTCACCATAAACCAAACAGCCTGTAACATTATTTAGACTGACGAGATTGCTCATATATATTTGGGATAATTACTGGGATATGTTTGTATGCATATATTCACACAGAAGTATCTACTAATAATTAAGGAAAAAGAGTATCCATGAATTTTAAAGAGAGTGAGGAGTTAGAAAGAAGAAAGGGAAAAATGATGTAATTAAACTTAATCTCAAAAATTAAAAATAGTTAAAACATTAAATAAATTATACATTTCATGCTTTTATTCCTATTTATTTGTGCACATTAATGTTTTAAGGATCTGATGGACTTTATTATCATTTTGTTTATGTAATTTTTCAGTTTTGTAACAAAAATAATTTCAGGAATGAAGAGGGCATGTCACTTGAATAAAGGTGTAACAGGTGCTGTAAACATTTTAAATGATTAAGGATGCCGAATTACAGTTCAAACGATAATTGTAGGTGATGTGTTGAAGACGAGTATTTGTATGTGAAGTAGAAAATCTGTACTGAAGTAATCGAACCCTTTTGTTTGATTTGTTCCACCATTCCTGGCTGTGTGCAGATCCCTTTGGAATGCAAAAAGCACTAATGAAGGCTATGATTAACTAGTTACATTTTCATAACTGAGGTCTAATTATAAGTTTAGATATTCCCTGCCTCACAAAGAAAGAGTCATTGCTGCTGACAGCTGCATAGGCTATAAAAGCTGGGAAATGACTAAGGAAGAGAATTTGAAACAGCTGTGACATTGTCAGGGTAAAACCCTGCCGTTTCTCTTATGTGAGGTGAGAGAAGATGTATCATTAAGCACACAACAAAACGCATCCTTATGTGAGCATTCACCAACCCTCATAGGTTGTAAAACTAGAACTGCCAATTTTTTTTAAACAAAGCCTACAAACTTCTGGAATTTTAAGTAGAAAGAAAAATATAGCAGTGACAAAACTTTTCTTAAAAATACACCTTTATGGGCGGGCAGTGGTGGCACACACCTTTAATCGCAGCACTGGGAGGCAGAGGCAGGTGGATTTCTGAGTTCGAGGCCACCCTGGTCTACAGAATGAGTTCCAGGATAACCAGAGCTACACAGAGAAACCCTGTCTCAAAAAAAAAAAAAAAAAAAAAAAAAAAAAAAAAAAAAAAAAAAAAAAAAAAAAAAAACAACCAAGTAAAAAAAATACACCTTCACATATCTTTGTTTGCTTATAGAATTTGACTAAACTCTTCAAGTACAGATGCTAAAGAGTAGAATTGAGGATTATATTTTATAAGATCAGAAAGGTAGAAATACACTATAAATACTATAGATTACCTATACTATGAGAATTCCTGTTTTGTATTAGTTTTAGACATTCAGAGATGATTTGAGTATATTTTTCCCTCATCCAAATCTTTTCTAAGCCATGTCCCATTTTTACTTATCTATCTATCTATCTATCTATCTATCTATCTATCTATCTGTCTGTCTGTCTTTCTACTGATAGATAGATAGATATAGATATATAGATATAGATTATATATAGATAGATTATATATACATATATAGTGATATAATTTATGTATATATATATATATATTCATACACACACATATATATGTGTGTGTGTACACAAAAATGTACTGTACAAATGAATTTGGTTTGATACTGTACAAATAAATATTCCTGAATGTGTGGTCATTAACTGGAAAGTAGTCAACTTCAAAGTGCTACTGCTACACATTTAAATGATCTATATTCCTGGTAGGTAACAACTGTCAATAGATCAGCATTTGGATTGGGACTGTGTACCCAGACCATCTCTGCTTGCTTATATTTGCTCTGGCTTGGGTTTACACTGGTTTTACACATGCTATTAAGATGGCTGTGGGTTCATGCATATGGCTTCTCTAATGTGTACAGGAGATATTTTCCCTTCAAGTTAGCTTTATGTTTTTACTTTTCCGTCATCTCAATTTATTTTTGGGCCTTGGGTGCTTTGTGTAGTGTATATGTTCCCTTTAGGGCTAATTGTTCCATAGTGTCTTAATCTCTGCAACTTGACCATTTTTGTGTCACTGTTTTATAATGATCTACAGCATCAGGAATTTCTCAGGTGAGAGATACATTGACCTGTAAATATAATGATTATTATGAGTCTGTTTATAGTATGTACATTTAGAAGCATAATACTAGTAGCTGCTCCTTTATGGCCTCAAACTTGTCTAGCCACAGGTTATTAGCCAGATATTGGTGCCAGGTATATGTCTCATCCTGTGGAATGGATTTTAGATCCAGTCAGAAAGGAGTTGATTACTCCCCTATGTCAAGGGTCAGCAAGATGGCTCAGTGGATAGAGACCCTTGGTGCTAAGCCTAACATGAGAAAACCCATCCTCCAAGTAATACTCTGAATTCTACTCACAAATGTGTTCTCTCTCTCTCATGTGTATGTGCACATGCTCACACACACAAGAAGAGAGAAATATAATATATATTATTTTAAATTGTGTTTCAGATTTTTGTTGGATGGTTGTAATGAAATGAATATGTCACCCTCTTTAAAAATGCATGTATTGAAACTTTATATTCAAAGTGATATAGCCCATGACAATGGTCAGAGATTACTGTATTCATAGGAGACCATAGGAGTGAGCTGTCCTCTTTCCTACATGTGAGGGCACATAAGAAGTAAGCTTGATCATGAGGATGGGATGAAGAAATGGATCCACAGTTAACAGCATTGGCTGACTTTACAAAGTATAAAGCTTTCGTTCTCTCTACCCACATGGCAGCTTACTACATTCTACTTCCAGGCTCCAATTTCTGCAATGTCATACAAATTCTGAAGCCAGAATTTATTCCACAGAACCCACAAGGAAAGATAGGAGTGAAGCAACTCAACAAAAATTTTCCCTGAACACTACACACACTCTGTGGACACATCTTCTCATAATTTATTATATGAATGCACATACAATTATAAATTTTAATTTAAAAAGATGTAACTAAAGCAAAATAATTTTTAAAAAGCCCATCTGTTACTGTAAAATTGAGAATACATTATAGGATTAGATCATTGTGTATGTGTGTCCAAATAAATTCAATTGTAGAGTTAAATGGAAAACTCATGACAACAATTGCCCCCCGTAGAAAGCAAAGGGTAAGAAGTCAAGAAAGCTTCTCAGAATTCTTATATTTGAAGGACTGTCTCTTGAAATAGTTCTGACACAAATAAATAAATAAATAAAATGTAAAGCCAGGGAGATAACCATGAGAGGCCAACCACTGAACTTTATATAGCATGGATATCTTTGCCATGAGTCTCTGTGTGACAGCGTTACCCAAAGATAGAATGTTTGATCCCTGCTTGGCAGATCTCTTCAGGGAGGAACCCCACTCATCAGAGCTTCAGGACAAGGCTGCTTCTCAGACAGGACTGGAAAGCTGTACACTAGAAACCTTGAAAGGCAAACCATGGACCAACTGACCATTGTCTTTAATATTAAAAATCTCAGAGATGTTGCTGAGTCTGGAGTCCTCAACCTTCCTTCTTCTAAGCTTATCTGTTTTCAGAATGAACCATATCCTATTGCTGCCTCACCAATTACTTTAGAAGCAATATTGATGCTACTACTTTAAATTTAGAACAGACATTGCTCTAGAAATAATTGTAGCTCAAAACTTACATGTATCTGACATAGATAAGATGTAGATGAGGCTTATGTTTTTGTGGATAGAAAATCTGGAACTGCTATTATTATTATTATTATTATTATTATTATTAATTTTTCTCTCATACAATTTATGCCATTCATGGCCTTCCCTGATTCACCTCCTCCCAATCTCCCCACCTCCCCTCACTAAACATTGCCCTATTATTAACACAAATTTCTATTGTCATAACCCAGGCTTTATCTTTCTTGTTGTTGTAGAAATAATTATTATTGTTTGCCTGCGTACATGTGGTTGAGGCTGTTTACTGGCCATCAGAGCAGTTGAATTACTCATTTCTTTAGACAATACATATTGGTCCTTTGGGAAAAAATATTCACAGTCACATCAGCATCTACTCATGTAAATAAAATACACATAGTAAGGGAAAAGTTATTCTAGTTCAACTTACATACAAGAAAAAGAGATACCAAGAGGAGCTGAAGTTTTTTTTTTTTTTTTTAAGGCAAATAGTTCAGTCTTACAAGTTGCAGAAGTGAGGATGCAGTAGTACTTGGCACAGAATAATATGTGAATAATTAAACAGCATGCTCAAGTGGTACTCTGACTGTTCTTCCTAGGTTTCGACCTAGAAAGCTCACACATTGGTGTTTCAGGATAAAGTGCATTTGGCAGTGATTGTAGAAAGAAGTCTCAAATCTTTTGAGATTAGAAAAGTGATAATACCAAAAGTTGCAAAATACGTGCCAAATGCTTGCTTCAATGTGTGGGAAAGGGTTTCAGATCAGGCTTTCTCTGTATTTACCAATTTCCTTAAAAGCATGCAGAACAAATCATGTATGGATGATGACTAGCAATATCATAACAAAACATTAAAACGGAGTCTCTGGATGCAAAAAATTCAAGATATTCAATTCTTTGTGAAAAATATATAGCTATGTGTAGGTTTTCTAGATAAATAATAAAGGAATGATAGATGATCAGTGAGTAGGAAAAATATACATACATATGTAAATAGATGTTAGAGGAAAGTAAAATATTTAAAGTTTTTTTTATCAAAAATAAAAAAACATGATTGGTAACAAAAAGAAGTTTTTGTCATTGATTAAAATAGTTACTTTCTTAGAATTATATAAAAGAAATCCTGGTCATCAAGCTAGATTTCGGCTTCATGAAATTTAAAAGATAGTGCAAATATTTGTGGGAAGGAAACTGTGTAAAGAATTAAATTATAAGACAGAGAAACCTTTGTAAAAAAAAAACTATTTTGTAAGAGGTCTGATGACTTTGCAACTCTTTCGGTTACTAGAGAATGGAATACTTTATTTGAAGTGTTTAACTAGTATTTATCCAAGGTTTATTTCCAGGGAGAGAGAGAAATCCCAAATGTTAGATTAAATTTAGAAAATCATCATAAGCAATATATTTGGAAAGACTATGAAAAGAAACAAGGAAATTTATGAAATAATGTGAAGATGTTTAGCACTTGAGTGAAACTGAGAACCCTTGGTAGCAGAGTATTGAAGATTTCTAAAAAGTAAAAATCTAAGACAGGCCAGAAAACTTAAGAGCCTAAGGAAAAAAGCTCATATTTTTTGTCTGAGTACAATAGAAATCTTAAATTAAAAATGACATTATGATTGTTATATTTTGTATATATCATTGTCATGACTATTTTATGATGAATGCATTGAAATTTGCAAGAGAATTAAAAGAGGAGAAATTAAGATATTACTTCTCATATGACATAACAATCAGCATGGTAATTTTGGGAAGCAGACAAAATAGGTGCTTGTGAAAAAAATAATATATAAGTAAGGAGAAAATCATGAATATGTCAGTTGGTTTATATATAGACTGAAAAGTGACTCCAAATCCTCTTGATTCAAAAGTTCATAAAATATCACTTGTTTTTCTCCTGATACATGGTAATTTAAGGGAGGAACAGATTTGGGGAGAAATGAATAGGTTAGAAATGAATATGTTACAACACGTGAGAAACATCTACACATAGTTATCAAGGAGGAATTGAGCTAAATGGGATTGGAACTCAGAAGGAAATTAAAGAAACAAAAGAGGAGAGGGTGAGAGGGACAGAGGGAAAGGGAAATGGGGAGTGAGAAGGAGAGAGAGAGACAGATAGGGAGAGAGAGAGAGGGGAAGGGAAAGAGGGGAGAGGGAATAAGAGGGAGAACAGAAAGGGAGGAGCAGAGGGAAAGGGAGAGAGATAGGGAGAGAGAGGGAGAGAGGAGGAGAGAGAAAGAAGGGGAATAATGTACATTATTACTGCACAAAGCATGAATGTTTGAATATATTGATTGTTGTTTAGCTTTTAACAAAATGAAGTGAGAGGAACTGGTAATTGATCTTTCAATGACACATTTAGCAAGACATACATGACAGGAAATGAATTCTGGCAGGGATCGACAGAAAGATCAATGGCAGATTCACAAGTTCAAATGGTGTGTGGGTGGTAACTTTCTTGAGAAATACATAAATAATGAAAGCAAAGAAAAAAGGCATATGATTTAAATCAATGTCAATTGTTTTTTCATCATCATCAGTATTATAATAATTGATTCTATATGACTCTTTGATGATATTGTATAGGTGAAAAGCAGAAAGAGAAGAAGAGGGCTACTTTTGATGGATTATAGCAAGAAGCAAAACTACCAAAGGAAAGGAGATTTAATGTAAGAACAGAGGCTGCATTTAGTTTGTGGTGAATAGGCCTCCAATTACGAAATAAACAACACTCTTTCTGGTCTGGGCCCGAGCACTGAGCAGATGCTGGGCTGCAGCTCTGCCCCCAATGTCACAAAACCCAGAGGAAGCAGGCGTCCTAGGAGCTCTAACCTGGGTAGTATCTCAGGTAAGGAGACAGCAACACCTGCCCCAAACAGGGAGAAACTTGGACCCACTAGGACCCAGGAATTCACTCCTGGCCTGGAGCACTGGTTCCTTCCTGTCTGCGCCTGAGCACTGAGCAGATCTTGGGCCTCAGCTTTAACTAACTCTAGTAGTAACACCAACTCTACACAGCTCTGATACAACCAAGATAATAGGAAGGACAGGCTCCAGTCAGAGACAGGGCAGGTAGCACTAAGGAGATCCAGATGGTGAAAGGCAAGTGCAAGAACATAGGCATCAGCAACCCAGGGTACTTTGCATCGTTAGAACCTAGTTCTCCCACCCTAGAAAGTCCTGAATTACATAAAAATGGAAGAAGAAACAATAAAGAAATCACAAAGGCAGACTACCCCAGAGATAGAAAACCTAAGAAAGAAATCAGGAGTCATAGATGCAAGCATCACCAACAGAATACATGAGATAGAGGAGAGAATCTCAGGTGCAAAAAATACCATAGAAAATATTGACATGACTGTCAAAGAAAATGCAAAATGCAAAAAGTTCTTAACACAAAATAAACAACAACAACAAAAGTCAGCTGAGCAAGTGCATGGTTGCTGAGCTCTGCTGATCCGATCCTGCATTCCCTCAATGTCACTTGTGTTCTCTGAGTCCTTTCACAGATGACAACTGAGACAGGAGCAATGCCAGCCCAGGCCCCCTCCTAGGAAGACTACACTGTCCACGGTCAACTGAAATATCATTGTAGGTTGGCAGTACTTGACATTATACTACTCTGGAACTGCATTGTTAAAGCTATATTTAGAACATTAAAAGTATTCTCTCCTTAATAGACTTAGAATTGTTCCTTTAGCTATAGTAATAGCTACTTGTCAGAAATTGAATGAGGTAGTATAGATTGGTTTTGAGTCAGTGGTTAAGAGTTTGTTTCCTAGTATCTCAACATCCTCTCTTTCATTTTAGTTTCTCAAAAAAAAAAAAAAACTGAAATAAATTTTAATAAATATTCTTTGTACCTCTGGGATGTTATGGAATGACTTGTATAGAATGTAGTGTAGTCTGGTATAATGAGCAGAAATGAGATTTCAAGTGTGTTTGCTGGATATGGACCCTGTTTTAACAAGGTCCATAGCTCTCTAATTTAAAGAATGTTCCAGTCCTAAAGAATGGCATCTCCCTTTGTAAAATGCTACTTTTCTACTTGTGAGGCTATTGCTGTACGGATCCCTGTAAGTTGTATGCAAACATCTTTTCACCTTGGATACTACCCAAAACAGAAACCAAAATAACAGTGCCATCCACATACATCTTTGCAAACTGATGATATTATTGGGATAATACTTAGTATCATAACAACAAAAGTAACCTCTTTTATGATAGCGTGTCACTTCAGTATTGATGACAACTTCATTAAACATCTAAGTTAGCACCTCTCAAATCCAGGATACTCTAATGCATCTTAGTCATAATTACATAGGTCTGGAGGGAGGAGTAGGGAGGAGTGTGTAGATCTCAGGTAATGGTCTAATTATGATTTTCACACTTTTAGATAGGGAGCAGAGCAACTTTCAGGTCATTATAATCACTCTGATGAAGACAGACATGGCTATAGTTCTCAGGTAGCAGTATTCAACAATAGGAGTGTTGCAGCTTTGCCTTTTGAAGACTAGTCAAGTACTCTATGACAACATTTGTTCCAACAAGATAATTCTAGAATCTTTTTTCCAAGGACAAAATTTCTAAGGAGAAGTTTTTAAACTTTCATGTAACATATTTCAACTTTTAGTAATGTTACACAGTTTATCAATTTGAGGTAGTAAAGAATTTACTATGTAAATAGATTTAAGCTTTATAAAAGTGATTTTAAAAACTAATAGTATAAATAAAAACTAGAAGATCCAAAATGTTCTCAAACATTGAGTGCAATTATCAAAAGATGTGTACATAACACATGTTGGTGGCAATGATGGTATTCATAGTGGTGTGGGCAATAATAGTAATATGAGGACTGTTGGTAAGCCAGTCAAGGTTGTGACTCCAGTAATTTGAGTTCACCCATATATGCATTAAAAAGTTTCCCATTTATTGCAGTTTCCTGACTACCGCCACTATAATCAAAGAGGTATTATACAAGAGCCTCCCCTTAAACATGCAGGTGACTTAAAGTAACTAAGCTGAAATTGGGATATATATATCTCAAGTAAATAAAACTATTACTGTTCAAGAAAATAATGCAAATAATATATGTTAAAGTCTGCTCCCCTTGCCTAAATTCCATGCCCACTAACAAATTTCTACTGTTGCTGTAATTTTTTCTACCAGGTATTGGCACAGAAAAATAACTTGACTCAGAGCAAGGTCAGGCTAATCACATATCACATTATGTTTTGTATGTTCTGAGGTTTGTTAATTTTATGAAATTCCACAAAGCCTTTTGTAGGACCCATTAAATTAAAGGTCAATATGAACTGTTACATCTAAAATGACTGGAGTCAGAAATGAGCACCAAGCTGTAGTTCCTGCACCTGCATATGAACTTACTGTGATTCATGATTCTTGTATTTTTTTTTTTTATTTATAAGCTGAAAGAGAAAAATGTTCAATGCCACAACTCAACCTATGGTCTTTTTTGATTAGTATTAGGGTGGCCATCACTGTCTGAGATTGGTGTTTATGTGGTTTGTGGGGTGACTCCTGGACGCAACAGAACATATTCCAAATATGTAGTAAGAAATGGGGCTAAGATTACAGAAAGCTTTCAGGCAATGCTAATGTTCCTTCATTTTCATGCCTGGAGAACTTAGTGTATTTGAGAAGATTGCCTCACAAAAACACCCAATGCTTGAGTTAAAAGTGTGCTTATTCTTAATGTCAAAATGATTTATATTCAAATGTAATTGGACTAGGAAACAATATATGTCACTTATTTGTGTCTCCTATTTTCACTTCAAGAGGAGATCATTGTAATTTCACTCTCTCCTTTTAATACATAAACTAATATAGCCACATGTAGCTTAATGGATGAGGCACCCTAAGATGTACATTAGGCATTTTTGTCATTGTCCTAACACCATAGAATATATTTACAAAAGCACAACATAGCCCAATACAATCCTGATCCAAGAAGACTACACTGTCCACGGTCAACTGAAATATCATTGTGGGTTGGCAGTACTTGACATTATACTACTCTGGAACTATACTCTGTTAAAGCTATATTTAGAACTTTAAAAGTACTCTCTCCTTAATAGACTCAGAATTGTTCCTTTAGCTATAGTAATAGCTACTTGTCAGAAATTGAATGAGGCTGTATAGATTGGTTTTGAGTCAGTGGTTAAGAAGGATATAACCAGAAAATTACAGAGTCAATTCAATTAATTTAGCAATCCTAATGACAAAATCTGGCTTCATTAGCTGGTGTAGGTTTGGCCTGATCTGCTTTGAAGCAGCCACTAGTATTTTTGTTTAGAGATAGTCATTTGTGAGCCTCTTCATAAAAATAGCTCCAATTTACCAGTTCGCTTTCATCCTAAGCACTGAAAACAAAAACAAAGCAAAGCAAAAACTAACAGCTAATTTGGAAACTGGGTTGGTTTTGAAAAGGTATAGGATTTTAGAAATTTTGTGCTAATTTGTTTATAGGTTACAAGAGAATAATTAGAGAATTGGTAATGAAGAACGGTTCTCAGAGAACATGTCCTCTGCCAATGACAACACTGTGGGAACTTTGCCTGTGGTGTTCAATCAGCTGTGCTCTCAATCCTATTGAAATCAATCAGCAATGATTCTTTGTATACACATAAAATCCGTAGAATTAGTGTTGTAAGAATGAATAGCACGTTGTCAAACTGCAAACATACTACTGTATGACAATGAGAGATTCTAAGAAGAGGGGAAAACTAACTATAAATATTTGCAGGGTTTATTATGTTTTGTAGAATCAAAACCAATAATAATGGAGCCTTTTGACATAACTGAATTTCTATGGCAACAGCTGTGATGTTGCAATCTCAACTCTTGTCAAAGGAGCTGGTCACCTAGAAAAGCTGGTCTATAATAAAGGAAGAATACCTGCAGTAATGTCCATGACGTGGGAGTGGAAGTTCCAGGTTCCAATAGAAAAGGAAAGAAAAGACAAGCTGAACAAGTTTAGTGCCCAATAAAGTAAATTCTCTATTATTTTAAAAAAGCAAGATTTATATGAACTATTTATAAACATATTTAAACATATTCAGATATTATTTAAATCCTGCAATGAGACATTTTAATCCGTTAGGCCATATTGAAGCAAAATCTACCCAAGGGGATGGGGGGTTCATCTCTGAAAAGTAAGGGTAAGAGCAATGGACTTGTAAATTTGGGACTGGGAAGATGGCAGGGAGAGAGACTGTGATTAGGATGGAAAGTGAATTTAAAACGATGAAGAAAAAAGGGAGAAAAGAAAATTCCTCATAGGTATGCCCTGTGGGGTTCCATTAGTTGATCTCATATCCACTCAACTCAATAGCAAACATTAACCACTAAAACTTGTGAATAAAAACACAATTTTTATATTTAAAACAGTTTATGGAATTTGTCATCTAAATACATAGAAATGCAACTGAGTGGATGAATAAATGTTCCAAAACAACTTTAAGAATTTCTTAAAATCAACTCTGAGTCGGTATCACAAGCTCTCTTATAATTTGTAAGCACCATTTCCTGAGGAAATGCTGTCTGTATGGAGAAAGTTGATAGAACTCATTAACTCATCTTGATTTCTTCTCATTTATGCATATTTTTGTATTTATTATAGTGTTTATCATTTTTGAAGATTTTTTATTTTATTTTTATTACTATATACTATAAGAAAATAATTTCTGTGAATAATATATCCTGTGAATATACTTAGCCCTGTGGAAGCCAGAAAAATAGCAAAGCAATTAACAACACCTTCAGAACTGAATCCTTTTTATTAACCTGTTTATATGAAACATTTCAAATAGATAACTACTGATATGAATTTTTTTCATTTTGTATTGGATATTATATTTACATTTCAGATGTTATCTCCTTACCCAATTGTTGGGGCCTATGCTGGCCCACTTTGGGCTGCCTAAAATGTTGCGGCCCTCTCCACTCTGGGCTTTGCGGCCACTGTATCCCAGCTCAAGCTGCCGCTCCGGTCTGCAGGTTGGGGTTCAGCAAGAGAGAGAGTGAGGACAGACTCGAAGAATGGAGACCAGACAGAGTGTGATTCAATCCCGTTTATTCTTCAGTCTCTCTTCTTCTCTCCAAGTCCCAAGTCTTGAGTTCCTAGTCCCTAATGCCTCCAAGTTCCAAGTTTCTTCTTCCAAGTGCTAAGTGCCTAATGTCTAATAACTAACTCCAAGTTATTCTCTCTAAAGTGTCTGATTCTCTCTCTATAGTCTGATTTTCTACCATCTGCCTCTGCCTTTTATATGTCTCACTTCTAAGCCATGCCTTTTGGTCACACCTTTAATCATGCCCTTAGGTCTTGTCTCTAAATCTGATCTCTACACTTCTAAGTCACACTCTTAAGTTACACACCTTTAATCTCACACACCTTTAATCTCACACACCCAAGGTATCTAAACCAAGATTATCAGAGTGTGCTCAGCTGTTGTAGGCTATTGTAATCCCAGTCTCATGTCAGGGTATATGGCTCAAGATGGCTGCAAAGCTGATAGCCGCTTTCTGCTAAAAGTCGGCCCCCAACACCCTATTCCCCCCCCAACCCAGGAATCCCTTATCCCATCCCCCCTCCTCATGCTTCTATGAGGGTGTGCCCCCACCTACCCCCTACTCCCACCTCCCCACCCTCGAATTCCCCCCACACACTCAGTGTTCAGCCTTCATGTGACCAAAGATCTCCTCTTCCACCTATGCCCAACAAGGCCATCCTCACCTACATATACAGCTGGAGTCATGGGTCCCTTTCTATGTGCTCCCAGGCTGGTGGTTTAGACCCTGGGGAGCTCTGGTTAGTTGGTATTGTTGCTCTCCTCATGGGGTCACCAACCCTTTCAGCTCCTTCCATCTTCTCTCTAACTTCTCCATTGGCAACCCTTGATCAGATCAATGGTTAGCTGTGAGCATCTGCCTCTGGGTATGTCACCAAAGACAGACGCTGTTATGAATATCAGGAAGTGCATGCTGACAGAAGCCTGATATGGCTGTCTCCTTAGAGGTCTGCCAGAGTCTGATATAATGATATAAATTTATAAAACATGGCTGTTTACTAGAGTACAACAAAAATTGGGTTAAGCTGAGCAATAATATCTCAAGAACAAAATAATTAATTATAGCTTGCTTTAAAAAAGAAAGCCAAAATATATCAATGGGATCACTGGTGAGAGGGTCAAGGTGGGAAGTGAAGGTGCAGAAAAGAAGAAGAAAGGCTTCACTGACCCAGAATTGAACCGGGCTGCAGCAGTGAGAGCACTGAAGGAGAGCACCAACACCAACCAACCAGAGCTCCCAGGGTCTAAACCACCACCCTAGAAGCACATGGGGAGGGATACATGGCTCCAGCTTTATATGTAGAGGAGGATGGCCTTGTTGGGCATAGGTGGGAGAGGAGATCCTTGGTTCCATGAAGGCTGTACTAGATGCTGAGTGTGAGGGAATTTGAGGGTGGGGAGGTGGGAGTGGTGGGGTAGGTGGGGGCACATCCTCATAGAAGCATGAGGGGGGGATGGGGTAGGGGTTCCTAGGTGGGGGGGGGGGAATGGGGCAAAGGGATAACATCTGAAATATAAATAAAATATCCAATAAAAATTAAAATAAATAAATTAATGAATTAAATGGTTTCCCATTAAAGTGCATTTTCAATTAGTCTTGCTATTGACATCAAATCTAAAACTGATGCTTATGAAATAGTTAGCTTACGAGGGACTCCATATATCCTCACTCCATAATAACTCAAAGGTGGACTTATTTTCTTCCATTAATCTCATTAACAAGGCTGGGTGAACTTAATCTTGATCATTGAAATTTTACTGAATCATTTTCTAGATTGATCTATGCTTTTAGAAACCTACCAGGAATCATATTTTTGATTTGGATATTTAAATGTATGGCCAGAATATTTTTGAACTAATTCTTTTTTATTAGATATTTTCTTTATTTACATTTCAAATGTTAACCCTTTTTTGTGTTCTCCCCTGAAACCCTCTGTCCCATCCCTCCTCCACCTGCTCTATGAGGGTGTTCCCTCACCCACCCACCCATTTGTGCCTCCTCACCCTCCGTACACTGGGGCATGGAGCCTTCATAGGATTAAGAGCCTCTCCTTGCGTTGATGCTCACTCAACAAGGCCATCCTCTGCTACATAGGCAGCTGGATCCGTGGGTCACTCCATGTATACTCCTTGGTTGGTGGTTTAGTCTCTGAGAGCTCTGAGGGCTCTCATTGGTTGATATTATTATTCTTCCTAGAGTGTTGTAAACCCCTTCAGCTCCTTCAGTCCTTTCTCTAACTCCTCCATTGGGGACCCTATTGGGGACCCCATGCTCAGTCAAATGATTGGCTGCGAGCATCCACCTCTGTATTTGTCAGGCTCTGGCAGAGCTTCTCAGGAGACAGATATTTAAGATTCCTATCAGCATGAACTTCTTGGCATCCATAGTAGTGTCTGGGTTTGGTGACTGTATATGAGATGGATCCCCAGGTGGGGCAGTCTTTGGATAGCCTTTCCTTCAGTCTCTGCTCTACCCTCTGTCTCTGTATTTGCTCCTGTGAGTATTTTGTTCTCCTTTTTATGAAGGACTGAAGCACCCACTTTGGTCTTCCTTCTTTTTGAGCTTCATGTGGTCTGTGGGTTGTATCTTGGTTATTCTGAGCATTTAGGCTAATATCCACTTATCAGTGAGTGCATACCATGTGTGTTCTTTTGTGATTGTGTTACCTCACTCAGGATATTTTCCAGTTCCATCCATTTGCCTAAGAATTTATCTATTTTAATGTTTATGTTGATGCATGCATACGAATGTATTGGAATGGTGTGCACATGTGTACACAAATATGTGAAGGCTAGACCAATGTTATACATTACTAGAATGGTTGATGCCAAATCCCTTGAAACAATATCACTCTTCAGCTCAGCTAGGCTAGCTTCCCTGGGAGCTACAGGGATGATCCTGCCACTCTCTGCCTCCAAACTGCAGGTTTGCACAAGCAACATTGCACTTCTCAACTGTACAATTGGTACCTTCAAAACTGGCATTTTGGCATAGGCTTGGGGAGGTCAAGCTTAAGTGACAAGCAGTTTATCAAGTAATCTATCTTTTTGGGCCAAGATCTTATTTTTATTATGTAACTTTAAAGAAATAGGAATGAAAAAATAAAATCAAATATAGTGCAACAGCATTAATTGATATTTCTATTTTGTTGAAATTACCTAATTATAAAAATTTGAGCTGATAAATAGCTTTGAGACAGATAGGAAATTGTCATTTTTCAGCTCCTGGAGAAAGCAAAATTCTGTACATAGTCAAATCTATAGCATATGTTAAATGACTTGTGATTCATGATTACTTTGAATAATACCTCATCAAATCAGTGCCACTGAAAGTTTGATGCTTGATATAAATAAAATTCAACAAGGAAAGAGATAAAGATTCAACTGTGTCTACAACACAATGTAAGTAATTTGCATGTCAGAGGGAAGGAAAGCACATACTTAAGATGAAGAGTTTTAGGCTCACTAGATATTGCTTTAGACAGAACACTTAAGACTGTTTTATTGGTGACTATGATGATTTTATTCTCATGCTTGTGATTCGTGAAGACTCCTTTCACATTTATCTGTAGTCCTCATTGAATTTTCTTTCCTTAGCTCCTCCACCTTAGTAACTAGTGCCATCTTTGCCATGGCCCTTCCCTGGCTACATTCCAACTGGATTCTTGTCTTCCATCCAACATTAAACATATACTTTTTAAATCACTTAAACTTACTTCTGCTATTTGAAAAATATAATTCTCCACTTTTTAATTTTTCTGTCATACAATATATCCTGACTAGAAGATTCCTTCTCTTTCCTTCTTTCAGTACAACATCCCAAAATCCACAATCCACAGACTCTCCGTTTAGTTTCAAAAAAAAAAAAAAAAAAAAAAAAAAAAAAGCAGGCCTTCTAGTGATATCAACTGAACATTGGCATAATAGGATATAAGACTAGATATAAACCCTGATATCAGACTGGAAAAGGCAATCCAATAGGAGGAAGAAGTCTCAAGGAGCCAGCAATGAGTCAGGGACAAAACAACCCTTATTGTTACAACAAAATCCCCAAGCTAAACAACTACAGTATGTATGCAGAGGGCCAGAGGGCATAGTGCAGACCCATGCAAACTCGGTGGTTGCTGCTTCAGTCTCTATGCACCCCTATGAGCCCAGATTAGTTGATTCTGTGGGTCTTGTTCTTCTAGTGTCCTCAAAAAACCCTGACTCCTACAATTCTCCCTCACTCTCTTCCACAGGATTCCCTCTACAGATGTGGGTCTCTCTATCTGCTCTCATTGAAAGAAGACTCTCTGATGAAAATTAGGCTAGGAACTGACCTATGACTAGTCTAACTTGCATCCTACACCATGAGAGACAGCCCATGCCTGGCAATGACAAGATGGCCAGGATCTGGGTGGTGGATAGCTCAGAGCCCTCATGTAGAACTAAATAATACTAACAAAAAAAATGTCAATGAACTGATTCCTAATGATATTATGCCATACACATAGAATTCTTTATCTTACTTTATTATTTATTTGTTTAATTTATTTTTCTGAGTATAGGTATTTAGTCTGTGTGTGTGTGTGTGTGTGTGTGTGTGTGTGTGTGTGTGTGTGTATTATGACATACAATATATGACACCTTGATGCAAGTTTGAGTCATCTTAAGGAGATGATCTCAGTTGATAAAATGCCTCCATAAAATCAGATTCTGGGATACTTTAGTGACTGGTAGGGAAGAATTCAGCTCATTTGTTGATGCCATCTATGGTCTGATGGTCCTGGATTCTATAAGAAATCAGGATGAACAAGTCATGGACACCAAGCTAGTAAATAGTAACCCTTGCACATCCCATAGCCTCTGCATCAGCTCCTGTCTCCAGTCACATGCCCGGTTTGGGTTCTTGTCCTGACTGCCTTCAATCTTGAGGAAGTATAAACCAAATAAAACCTTTCCTCTTGAACTTGCTTTTGGGTCATGCTGTTTTGTTGCAGCTTTAAAAACTCAAACTAAGACACAAATGACCCTACTTGTACATAATCAAATATTTAACTGATGCCTCACTTTGGTATCCAAGCTCATCTTTATCTACAACAATTATTTGGGCCACGTAGTTTCATCACTGTAATAGTAACTCAAACTAGGACAGTATGTGTAAGTCCTTACTTTACCACTTTCCTTATCATTAAATGAAGTAAGTTTCTCCACCTCTCCAATTGTCTACAATCTGTTCATAGAAGATGTTCTAGGGTACTCTATTTGTAAACTTCTCCTACTGTAGTCTTGGTAATTCCAAACATTGACCACATAAATATGTTGGAAGAAGAGAAATTCCTTTGTCAGAAGCGCATGAGTGCTTTGAGTTGGCAAATTCTTGGGCTCAAGTTTCAACTCATCATGGAGCAGTCCTGTGAGCATTCTATGAAAGAGAGACTATCTTTTCAAGACTTGAAAAAAAAATTAAGTAACCTTAAATATAATTGCATGGAATTACTATTGCTAATCAGGACAACACATTTTAGGCTATCAATAATATTTAAATTGTAGTGAAAATAAATGAATAACATGTTCTTGTGCTTCTAATAACAGTGTCTTGACCATTTACAAAATCTGTTTTGCAAATACAATTTCCAAGGAATGAATATGAATCCTGTGAAAGTAGGGCCAGCCAGCATTTGACCATTGAGCCCCAGCAGTTACTGGAACTTAAATATATATATATCTTGAAGATTAGTTCTGACCCTTCTAATATTAATATAAATTAAATAAGGTAATAATTAATTAAACAGTATAGACTAAATAAAGTAGTCAGAATCAATCTCTCGTGTTTTAGATTATTGACACTGAAAATAGAGCTGCTATAATCTATTAGAAATTAGAATAACATATGTATATATAATTTAAATTTCCAACAATGATATTTTTTTTAAATTTATAAACTGTTGATAGACAGTTTGGACTTCTTAAGAAATGGACATCTTAAGAAATAAATGCAGAGCACATGAAACAATTTAACATAATTAAGTGATAATTTTGATTTAAAAATGTCATTGGAAACTGATTTGGTAAGAGTCAATCAAATATGTAAAATTTTTGCTATGATAACTTTTGCAGTACTTCTAAAGTCTGAGAGCTCAGGAGCTTCAGAACATCAGATGATGTAGCTGTTTAGAAATCATTTTCCTCACTGTTGGGTGCCAATAGACTCCAGGCCACTCAGCCAAAAAATTACAAAATTACTACCTACGTGATCATTTTTGTCATAGAGGTTTTCAGAGAACCTGCAGTAAGTACAAATCCTATTTTGACAAAAAAATATGAGCTTGGCAGAAACTACCATCTAAAATTTGAATCACAGAGCCTCCAAGTTCATTTCTTTTTGTATTTTAGTGTTTGAATTTCAAAAGTAGCTCCTACTAGCTAAAGTTAAAAAGTTTACATTATAGTGTGTGCATTCATCTGCAAAGTGTAACAAGCATAGATTTATTTTTCTGTTATTTTGATAAAAAATAATTTCTCAAATAAAATAGATGCAAAATATTTCTCTCTGCATGTCTAAAATAAACAAAGCAAATATTTAATTAATTTTTTTCATAAATGTTTACAACAGTATTCTCAATTTTCATTAAGTGAAAATAATTTTAATGTTTTCAGACATAAAAATAAATGTTATATATTAGCATACTATTTTAAAATAAAAAAATTAAAACATGCATATACTCCAACTATAAAATTTTATATATATGAAAGGCATAATTACCAAACCCTGTACCCTATTTAATTCTAGTTAATCAAAATTTCAAAAGTGAAAATTTATATAGTTTGAATTTAAATTCATAGCTGTAAGGGGTTTGGTGTAGGTTGAGAAAGAAGTAGTTATTAATAAATATGCGGCTACACTTTGCTTAAAGAAAATGTTTTAAATTAGATTATGTCAATGATTATAGAACACTGTAAATAATTTTAACACATTAAATTATCAACTTCTAGCAGGTGAGTGTTATGTAAATTATATCTTAATAAATCCAGTTAAAATATATATTTCAACTGTTCCTGTACATATTACAAAGATTAACGCTGCTTAATAGTTCTACTGGATAGCAAAATATTTTAACAAAAAATATCAAAAATAATATTAACTTCTTATTACAGGAAGTCTCATTCAAAGGCATTTTTTATTTTAAGTTATTCATGTTTTATTATTTTCATGGTACTCTCTTAGGAATATTAAAATGCAGCCTTAATACATAAAAACTAGTGACTAGTTTGATCATCGCCATGTTTCAATACAACAAATATTTTGAAATCTTCTGATAACATAATTGAGTTTCTAAAATTTCTTTTGACAGATAAAACTCCTATAGTATGCTTCAACATATAATTTATTGATATTAACTAATAAAAACAGACATGTATAATAGACTAGGAAAGGTATCTTCTGTTTGTACATACTAGTTAGGCACCCTAACATTCACAAACTTTTAAAGAAATGTATGTACTATGACTTCTTATTTTGTTTTATTCTATGGCCAAATAGCTCATTCCAATTGCAATACTTAAGTCTGCATCAGGCATACATGGCTTGTTTGTATTGCTCTATTTAGCTTCAGGTTAAGATATCAGAATCATTTCTATCAGATACTGTAATATCTTGTTATTTCCCATGAGTTCAATGCTTTTGGATATGCAGATTTCTACATGCTAACAAACCAAAAGATGCTCAATTTCAATATCATTACCTCATCAACTGTAATCTGTCTGTAATCTCATATAGGCATATCTCCAAAACACCCTTAGTGGCAGGCAGTCAACCCAATGTCTTCCATTAACCCCACACTCCTCTATTCTCTTCTTGTGTCTCAACCATGTTGCTTTGTCCATTCTTGCAATGCATATCTCAAACCCATATCCCCTAACAGAGTGTATTAATTATCACCAATGTTTACCTACTGAGTTAAAAATACATTATATAAGTGTTTCTACCATAAATTACACAAGGTTGGCTTACCTTTAGATATGCTATCTGTATCAAAGTTCTTCCAAGTTTTTACAACCAAAGCATTTCATAAGAAATTTGGCATCTAATTGTCTTTGTACAAATTCAAACAAAAGTGATTTCCCTGGAAATTCTAAACAAGTAGTGGAAGCTGATTTAGGAATACCTTTTGACAAAACTCCTTACACATTTTCACACCACATGGGCTGATATATTACACCAAACCCAGACACTATTGCAGATGCCAAGAAGTGCTTGCTGACGGGAGCCAGATATAGCTGTCTCCTGAGAGGCTATCTGCCAGAGCCTGACCAATACAGATGTAGATGCTCACAGCCAGCATTTGTCTGAGCACAGCAACCCCAATGGAGGAGTTAGGAAAATGACTGAAGGAGCTGAAGGGGTTTTCAAACCCATAGAAATAACAACAATATCAACCAAACAAAACCCCCAGAGTTCTCAGGGACTATTAACCCACCAAGGTCTATATGGAAACACCTGTGGCTCCAGCTGCATATGTGTCAGAGGATTGCCTTATCTGGCATCAATGGGAGGAGAGGCCCTTGGTCCTGTGAAGCTCAATGCCTCAGTGTAGAGAAATGCCAGGGTAGTGAGGTGGGATTGAGTGGGTGGGTGGAGGAGCACCCTCATAAAAGCAGGGAGGGGGAATAGGATGGGGGTTTGCAGAGGGTAAACTGGGAAAGGGGATAACATTTGAAATGTAAATAAATAAAATATCCAATAAAAAAGTGAAAAAAGATGCAATGCAGTTGGAGCAGATTTTTCAACAATTTTTATAAAACTGGAGGCATAAATGTCTGAGAACAGTAGATCATGATGGAACAGGAAATGTTTATCCTCTTCTTTTTAGCTGAGAAAGCTACATAAATGCAACAATTATGATATATCACCTAAAAATTAAGGACTGGAGGCTTTGGTGGTAGTGAAAAACTATATATATATGTGTGTGTGTGTGTGTGTGTGTGTGTATATATATATACACATATATATGTGTATGTGTGTATGTATACATATATATATGGATGTGTGTGTATGCATACATATATATGTGTGTGTGTATATATATGTGTGTGTGCATATATATATATATATATACATATATACACACACACATATATATCACATAGTTCCGATGTCCAGATGACAATGTACTTAAAGTTTTGCTGGGAGAAGCAGGAATAACATCCTGTTTCTTCTATATGAGTCTTTATATATATTATATATAATTATATATATTATATAATATATATACACATATACATACAGGATCAAGATTAAGGATATCAATATCAGGAGATCATGTGTTTGAGGGAAGATAATATTTCCACATTCATAAAACAGCACACACTTACCTTAAAAAAACACTTCAACACTATCAGTATTAGAGTTAGAAGCATGATCTATGAAACATACTCATTGTTCTGTGTTAAACACTTTGTCTTCTGGAGGAAGGAACAGGATGTTATTCCTGTTTCTTCCAGCAAAACCTTAAGTACATTGTCACCTGGACATGGGAACTATCCATCCCCTAAGCTTGTTTGAAAATACAAAGCAAACAAACAAAAACACAACTTGGTTATTTAATAAATGTATTGATTTATTTAAATTTAATTAACTATACACACAAAACATACACACACAAATATACAAACACAAACACACACTTTAAATTTCCATTGAGAGATATGAAGATTTTTTGCTCTTTCTTAGTCATTTCTTTACACCTAGAAACTGACTCGATTTTTTAAAATGGAAGTAAGAGCAAGATCATGAATTTTGTACAAATCTTTGGTTGGATCAATTATGTGTTTTAATCATTTTTTAGAAAATTATCCAATAACTTTGAACTCTCAGCCACATATGTTGCTTAGTGTTCACATTGTTGGTGAGTTTCAGCTTGTCTGAACTTTGCGCATTTCTAGTGAGTTTTGTTCGTGGACCCAGGTGTCACATTCTCCCCAGTTTTCCATGGTTGATTGCAGGAACAAAATGAGGGATATCTAATGAATTAATTTCTTAAGAAATGTGGAGGGCAGTATTTCCATTAACACTATATAATCTAGACAAAACTATGGTTAATCTGAATCTCAAGAAAGTAAAATCCACATATAATCATGCATGACCATGTTGAGGAGATCACAAAAACCTGGAAATACACCATATTCAACCACACAACAACACACCACACCTTTGGTGATGTAAAGAACAGCAAAACAAAGAAAATAAACTCCCATTCCCTTGTCTCTAAAACTCTCTGGGATACTATGAAAGCTTCATCCAATTTGTCATACACACACACACACACACACACACACACACACACCCCATACTGAGATGCTGAGATACACCTGCATTAGATGGAATATACGTGATACTAAGGAATAGCTGTTTTCTCTACTCAGAGGGATACAAGGAGGTAAAGAGCAAGCCTTAGCAGAATAGTGGGAGGGACAACATGACCCCTGAAACAATCTCAGAAAGACTTCCATAATACAAAGAAAGAAGACTGGATGAATTTAGGCTGCTGGGTAACTGCAGTTCCAAAACCCATGCCTGGGCAGACGACTCCCATTTTCTTGGCTATGAGAAAACAAATGCTCATTGAGGTTGCTTTAACTTGGAGGTGCATGGCCTATTGCCCTGCTGGCTTTTGCCTATATCTTACAAAAGTTTGACTCTTCTGATTATTACTTTTGCTACGATTGAAGAAAAAGGAAGAAAGTTTCCATGCTGCATTTTGTAGTGCCTACTGTTTGAAATCTTAAGAATGATATGTTATTCTTGTCTTGACACTTCAGATTGGTATGCCTTTAGGTAACAAAACTTAACTTGAAGAGAAATATTTTCCAGATGATTACTACCAGTATAATTGCAACAACCACATCTCACTCTGTGGTGACTAATGCATAGAATTTCTCAGATTTTTAAGGAATAATATCCTTGCTCTTTCATCCTGCAGGACTTAATTGAGTACCATTCCAATCACATATTTCAACAGGGTTATGGGGACTATATCAATGAATTTTTCCACATGTCCTATCTTCATAATTGAGAAGGCAGTCATTAAAATGTGTATATTCCTAAAATTTATAAACTTTTTTGAGATTACATAGCTACATGATCAGTAACTTATGAAACATCATGTACTTATAGTTTTTATAAAACATAATGAAATAATATTTTAACCTCTAATTTGCGATACTTGCCATTCAAAATCCAAGATGTTTATCTTAGCTCTTTTCTGTGTGTTGTCTCCATTATTTATACAAAGGTGGATTTTAAAAGTACTTGCTCTGGAAATAACTACAATTAACATCAAGACTTAGGGAAACAGGTAAGTTACTAATATTCTTATTAAGTGATGGCAACCAATTAGGTTTTACTTTGTTGTTCTGTTGTTACCAATCAGTTTCTTACATCACTTCTTGCTGAAATGCCTGTAGTACAGCCCCTGATGTGGAACACACCGATAAAAATCTATGGCAAATTTCAAAATTGAGGCACCTTACTGAGTAGCACCAAAAGTCTATGATTTACTATGTGGCTTATCACATTTCCATAGGCATCAGCATGGTATGCAGTGGGGAGAAAATTTGGTAATTCCTAATATAATATAATATTGCTATATGTTATGGGCTGAGTTATTTACCACCATAAAATATTCATATATTGGATTGGCAGTGAATTTACAGTGAATAATATATGAATATTGTATGACAATATTCTCTGTGAGGCATGCCTAGGAAATTGCAATCAAGAGCCTTCACAAGTGAACTGGCCATATCCGCTAGCAATGCAAGTATCTTATTTGTATCGTATCTGATATGTAGCCTTTTGTTGTTGTTCTCTAGTTTTGTTCTTTTTGCTGTCTTGCTCAACCTTTGTAAACAATAAGGCACCTGCCAAGCTCAATGCTACTGTCATACCTGTGGGACAGAAATAGGTTCTCAATTACAGTGCAAGAGGGTCATCTGAACCTTCTCTGAATATTAGTAGCTGGTGTTTACATCAATGTTCACCATGGATTTTGATTCTGCTATGTCTACTTTATCTGAACAAGTTTTATTTGTTCACTAATCTCTACATCCACAAATCTTGAGGAATATCCAAAACATTTCCATTTTTTTTGGCTTGAGATGAAAAGACACTGCCATGATATTTCATGTTCTCCTCATGGTAAAAGATCTTTCACAAAGATAGCCACAGCTGTAGCTTGATACCAAAGCCCTAGGATGTGATTGTATTTGGATATCACATCATTAACGGACCAATTAAAATTAAAATGATGACATAATACAATATTACTGATGTTTTTTCCAACAAGAGTTATATTATCCAAAGACACACAGAGACACAGAGAAAAGATCACACAAAGATAAAGGGAAAAGACAGCCATCTACAAACCAGAAACATAACACAGAATAAAGCTTTGCTGTCCCTTTGATCTCAAACTTCTAGCCTCCAGGAATGATAGAAAAATTTATACAGTGTATGCCACTCAGTGTCATTACCTTTGCACCAAAACTTTAATTTAAAAATATATACTTTGGGGGGCATTCCTCACTCATAGTCATGACTCCTGAGTGATTATTGCTCCATGCAAAAATTAAATACTGTTATGAAATAATGTAAAAATCAAGTACAATATGTCAGTATTAAACCTCTAACAAATAGCACTTTTTTTTTTTTACTATAATTCCTTTTCTGTGTTAGGTTTTCCATATAAACCCTGCTTTCAATTTCTTTGGAAATAGCTTTACACTAACACTTTCTGCTTTTTGAAACCTACCATGAAGACATATTTTCATCAAATGAGGACATTAAAGGGTAGAACTTTTTGAGAGATGACTAGGTCATGAGAACAGAGCCCTGGATACAGCTGCTTAAAAGATGTGTAACATTTCCTTGTCCCTTTGGATATATGACCATCTGAACATAATGACCATCTATGTGCATTGCAGCAAGTCTTAACAGACCCTTCCAGTGAGTGACTTTTGCTTGGGTATCCCACACAAGAAAACTTAAAAATACATTCTTTTGGTTATTCTTCATGATATCATGGTACCTTGTTGTAGAAATATAAAGAGATGAATAAACAGACCTTTAAGGTTTAGTTCTGTTTTACAGTGTGTTAAGGAGTAGTAGTATATTATGAACTTTCATAATTAAGCAAATTACTTTAGTATGGTTCCTAAACTAAATGTGTATATACAGTCTTTGTCTTTTGCCCTTCTTTTGCAGTTATTATATAGCCATTGTGATTAGTTCTATCTTATTGATTGCATATTTATATGACTACAATTCCTCTGAAGTTGAATAGCAAAAAGAGACACATACTACGCTACAGGGATAGATCTATCAGTAACCTGCTGCTCTTGCAAGCATGATGTCCTGAGTTCAGATTCCCTAGATATGTGTAGAAGCTGGGTGGAGTATCACATGCATGTAAGCACCAGGGCTGGGGGAAACAGAGAAAAGAGGTTTAAAGAGGACATTTATCTGGAAAATGATATGAAAAGAGATAGAGAAGGACACCTGATTTTAAATTCTGATCATTTCATGTTTATACATAAAAGTGCACACATCATATACACCCTCCCACTCACACAGAGTGAGAGTGTGAAAGAAAGAGGACCTCAGGGGTCTTGGAGAAGGATGGGAACAAGAAGTACCTTACTCAGAATAAATGTGATATCAGACCTTTTATCAGAATTGTCATATATTCACCACTAGCCCATGGTTCCTCATCTGATTAGTTTGGTTGTTAGTTTATACTAACCTTTAATTTTGTTTTTCTTGTGCTTAGAACATAGCTCAGCATACACTCAATGTAAATCTGTACCTGTAACTGGGTTGAACTATGACTAATAAGTTTATATGTTCCAAAGAAATAAAGTTAATATGTTGAAGGGAGGACTGCTTTATATACCACAGCCAAGAATAAAAACAATTCATATGTCCACACAGTTTCATTTTGTCCACTTATAGTGGGAAACAAATCTCCATTATATTTGAAGCAATATGGTTAAAATTGAAAGATTTATGTTAACAAAGATAAATAAGGCACAGAAACACAATACTCATGTATTTATTGAGTGGGAGGATGCTGCTAAGGACTGTACATTTCATATGGGTAGCAAGAACGATTCAGGATTTATACTGCTTCATACAGTGACTAGAACTAGTGATCCACTGCATTATTGTTTTTAATTGTTTTAGTTATGCATATGTACATGTAGTTGAGTGAGGGCTTGTAAATTGGCACACGCAATCACTTAAGTCATGAAGAGGTCATCAGATCCTCCTGGAATTGAAGATACATTTGTGAGTCACTGGATACAGTTCCAGAAACCAAAATGCAATCCCCCATGAAGAGCTAAAAAATAAATCTTAAAGTTTCTCAATATACTATTAGCTGTGAAAAGACACTCTTTAATACCCTAAGTGTATTCACATCAGAATATTTATATATGTAAAAGGATAATGTCACTTTTATGTATCAATTAAAAATTAATTTTAATCCTTATTGACTATAGTACACATACATGTGCTTGTGAACACATGTGCATGCATGGGTACTCATATGTGCACATGTGGGTACATGCATGAATGCATTTGTGTGTGTGCATACACATAATATTTTAGAATATAGTCTGTTAATTTGAAAAATCTTGTAATATAAAAAGAAGTAATAATGTCTATACATCTTATTTGATGATCACGTTAGTTAATGAAGGTGTCGTTTTTTATTTTTTGTGTATAAACATGCAGTAAATATACAGAAGCATGCACCCAATAAAGGAAGGTATCTTTATTAGTCCATGTGTTGACTGTTTTGCCCCAGTCTTGTAGAAAGAGGACTGCATCTTTGTGCCTTGTCTCACTTCCCTCTTGCTCTACCGAAGTGTATATTTAAAAATATCAAAACAGCAGTTTGTGTATCAAATGCTCTCCTTGTGTTTAAACACATAATGCTCTACATATGAATTTTACATAATATTTCTCCATAATCAAAGAAGGTGAATAAATATGCAGACTTTTGCTGTGCTATGCAGATTTTTCAAGGTTTGGGCAGTAGCTATGAAGGTATAATTTAAATAAGATTCAAACTTTTGATGAATAATAATTGTTAAAACACTACAGATTTATGAAATAGATTGGTAGGATCATGCCACTGAATGTGAGTATAATGTTTGTAAGCCAGGGATTGAAACTAGTAGCTGGTTGGATACCAGATAATCTCATATTTTTTTTTTTTATGGCCAAAGACATGGGGGTTGAAAATGAGCTCAATTAAGGATTAAAGCAAATGTAAACACGGTCTCAATCCATGGGACATTTTCAAAATTCTTCTTTCCCTCTGGGTTTTGGGCTTAGAGGGGAGCTTTACACACTAGAGAAATGTGACACTATTGACAAGTTTGTCACAGCATGGTTCTCATATTCAGTCTCAAAAGCGTAATTCCCATCTTGTATCTCCACTTGGGATTTCCTGATTACAACAGTCCTTACATTCGTATCTGGGGAACACTCCAAGGACATCTATCGTGATGACAGTTATAAACTGAACAGGTGTGTTGAGAAGAGTAGCATTCTTTTGAACAATGTCTAATTTCTAAGTTATCATAGCTTCTCTCAAAGATAATTTTGTTTGCATGATTGTATCATGGAATTGGAAAAGATAACAGCAATCACCCAGCTTCAGACTCCTTCCCTAGGCAATGTTTCTTTAACTTTTGACTATCTTCAGTGTAAGAACAATAAGAAAGCTCCTGGGCCCTTTCACTAAGAGATTGTTTTAGATTTCAAATTATAGCTTATTTATTTTGAGACAATTTCTATTTTGTCTCAGCTAATCTAATAGCCCTTCAACAGTGTTACCTGATTCATTCTTTAAGTATAAATCTTCTTTATAATTCCTTTTCACCTCTTGCATCTGCTAAATTGAGTTTAGATTCTATAGACAAGGACATTTGTAGTTCCTGTTCCCTCTGGTAATGAGTGCTGGTACAGTGTCTCTTGAATCATGCATGATTAAAATAATGCCTTGGCTTCATGGGTGAATAAGCCGGGAAAATTGATAGTGTCAATTCTAAAACATTCCTGAAAAGAACATGAAGGTCCCAGAAGTGTATTTCATTCTGAATTCTGCACCAAGAACAGTATCTTTATGTACTCAGTATGATACATTATGTCATTAGAAGTTTCACCTTCGAATTTGATGCTCATGATATGAGGGTTGAGGATGAGATCTGTACATAAGAGATAACTGTGTTTGGGGATTGGGGCAATGCTTAGTGCTTAACAGCAGATAATGACTTTGCAAAAGACTTGAATCTGTTTTTCATCATCCATGGACAACTCATCACCATCGTTAACTCCAGTTTCAGGGAATCTCTGCACTATTCCAGCACTCATGGACACCAGTCATGAATATAATGTATATAGACAGGCATGGAGGCAGATTATCAATACACCATACACATAAAATATGAAACAGTGGCATAGTCATATCCATTTTCCTGGTGACCTCATTTAAAATGTTTCACTTGATAACATTTATTTTATTTATTATTGGTTATTTTATTTATTTACACTTCAAGTGTTATTCCCCCTTTCTGGTTTCCCCTCAGCAAGCTCACTATTCATCTCCCTCTCCCCCTGTTTCTATGAAGGTGCTCCCAAACCCACCACCCACTACCTCCTCACCACCCTAGTATTTCCCTACACTGGGGCATCTAGCCTTTACTAGACCAAGGACCTCCCCTCCCATTGATGCCAAATAAAGCCATCCTCTGCCACATATGCAGCTGGATCCATGCGTCCCTCCATGTGTACTCTTTGGTTGGTGGTTTAGTCCTTGAGAGATCTGGGGTGTCTGGTTGGTTAGTATTGTTGTTCTTCCTATGAGGTTGAAAACCCCTTCAGCTCTTTCAGTCCTTCCCCTAACTACTCCACTGAGGTCCTCGTGCTGAGTCTGATGGTTGGCTGCACGCATCCACATCTTTATTGGTCAGACTCTGGCAGAGCGGGAATAACATTTATTTTATAAATACTTATTTACATAAACTCGCTTAAAATTGAAGAGTTGTGATAATAATACATATTATATATAAATCATATCTTAAATTCATCCTGAAAAAAACAAAGTATATGCATATGACCGACTGATTTACTTTTATGAAAATAAATATTGTTTTATCTGTTAATGAAGTATGCCATCCTATTACAATACAGGTGTTAAAATAATACAATATTGGAATAAATCCACACAACCATCATTTCATGCAATCAGTAGGCAATACCTATAATTTTATAATCAACCACCCCTTTTGTTATGTGTTAAGTGTTTATCACCGGCTGGGTACTTTACCTTATTACCATAAATAACCAAAGGCCAGTTTATTTCTGCTTGTACTTCTAAAAATTGGTGGACTCTGGTACCAAAATATGAAGCATCAATGGGACAATGTCCCATTCTCTACTGTTCATTCAACAACATTTTATCTCCTCTTTATCTTTCAGTTTTTGCATCACTGGACAATATAACATTCTTGCACTTAATATTATGAATAATGTTATATAATTTTGGTTGATTTTGTCTATGGAACTTTTGGCATATTAAAAGTAATATCCATGTACTTTAAAAATCAGAAAAACTGTCTGCATAAAATATTAGCTTTGTTTTTTTACCACAAACTAAAGTCATTTTATTAAACTCTGATCATTTTGAACTATTTAAAATCATTCCATCTTTGAACTTGAAAACATAGTACTTTCTCTATACTGTATATATATATATAGGATGGTTTTATATATACATATAATATATTATATACTTAACATAATATAATATCTATATTTATATATATGTATTACTTCATTTTATATATAATTATATATATATATGTGTGTGTGTGTGTGTGTAAAAGAATCTGGTTAAGTTACTTTCACATTATTTTGTAGAAAATATTAGAAATTAAAACAACATAAGTTTGTAGAGTCTTTTAGGTAAAAATGTGGACTATTTTAGAATATTTTTGTTAGCAAAAATAAAAACATGAAATTATTTTGATATAAATTACATACCTTTAATATTTGAGCATTTAATGAATATTAAGATGTCTTAGCAACTATGTGCTTATGAATATTTCTAACTTAATTTACAAACAATGTAATGAAAAGCATAAAAATAAAGACTAGAAGAAAAACTTCACAGTTGCAGAAATTCAGAATAAATCTTTTCTGAATAACACAGTTTTAGTATTACTTTAACTTTTATGTACTGCATGTACATTGTCAAACTCCTATTTCTGTCCTAAAACCAATAATATCAGAAATATCCTATAATTGATTTAGTCACAGTATAGATAGATTGTTAAAATGACATTGTATGTAGTAGAGAAGGTTAATAATCCAATACTAACATTCTCAGATTATGAGTCTATCTAAAAACGCCATGGAAGCATGGATACATGACTTTCTTTTGGAAGCCAAAGATCAAAGACTTAAGCAACAACCATGAGCAAAGAGTACAGGAAACAGCAGAGGCCATTATGTCAGTCTTCCCCATGGGTTTTTTTTTTTTTTTTACTATTCATTGAGAATAGTCACCAGTGAAAAGAAAGCAACAATCTCCTTTCCCCAAAGACAACCACTTAAGTGAAAACATAACATTTATTTTTAACATGGATATTGCTGGCCTTTAGGCTAAACAGATTGAGTTGTATGGATATCAATTTAAGTGGATGTTTTTCTTGTTCATTTGACACTTACTGGTTCAGCAGTCTTTTTATTATACTAGCCAGAACAAAGTGGTTCTTGTAGAAATGTCAAGTGGAGCACCATGCTTCAAATGCTGGAGCATAGAGGGGGAAATTGGTAGTAAGACAATGGTGATTTGCTGCAGTCTGTGATGTATGCACTTTTTTAGGTTTAAGGAAACAGTTGTTTTCTTATGTTTACATGTATAGCTGCAAATAGAGCTTTGTTTTCTATATTCCCTTGACTTTCTGGCAGCTTGGGTTTTCCTTGTTAGGGGCATGCTTCTCTTGTAGCATCTTCATTTTCCTTGCTCTCAAGTATTTTCTGTTTATCTGGAAAGCCTCAGAAGGCAAGCCGCCTCCAAATAACATAGTTCCTGACAGTCACCTTTACAATCTGGGATAGCACATATTTGATATTTCTGTGTGTAAAGCACGTTTGATTAATTTTATTTTAATGAAGTTTTCAGTGGCTATTTTTATATAGCTTATGTCTTGAACATTAGCATGTTCATTAGATGATGCTGACTTAAACAGTTTCCCATGAAGTGACTTACTATGTTTTAAACATATAACACAGAATGACCTTACATTGAAACATGGTTGTTAAAAGCAAATGAGGAATAACCATTTACTTCACACACTTATACATCTAGCTGGATACATAATATAGTTGTTCTTCATGTCCTATTGATTCTATTTCTGTGTATGTTTCATAGCCATTTTCAAAATTAAATAAAAATATAAATGGAGTTGTAAAAGTAATAAAACAGATTAAATAAATATCTCCTAATTAAATTAGCAATAATGACTTACGAAAACATACTTTTGTGTATATTGGAATGAAGGAAGTAAAAAAATGCCATGGAAGCACGGATTCATGACTTTCTTTTGGAAGCCAAAGATTAAAGACTTAAGCAACAACCATGAGTAAACAAGGTATCATCTCATTAATCAGAGTTTTACAGAGTAACAGATGAACTACTTGTCTTTCAACATAGACACCACAAGATAAATAAATTTTTACTGCCAATGATATTATTGGAAAAATAAAGAACTCGTTGTTATTTTAGAGTAACTTTTGTTAGAACCACAATGAATTTTCAGAAAATCAAGTTGCTACAAAGCTAAACTTTTTTTATATATAAAAATAGTGTTTGCAATTTACTGTGAAGCAGAGTATCCCAGCTTTTTAAAAGCATGCTACCATTCTGTGTAATATGTACTGTTTCATAGAGAGATTTATTATATCAATTATACGCCTTTGGAAAAAAATATTGTAAAAAAACTGAAATGGCTAAATGTAGTTCTTTCACCTACTCTGGAGACTCAGAAGGATCCTTGAACTCTTGAGGTCAATACCACCCTGAACAGCAACAAGATTCCTCTTTCACTCCTCCAACAAGAAGTAAAATATACTTCAAAGATTTATCAATTGTTTATAACAAGAAAATAAATGTCATATATAGAAATATTAAAGCTACTTCTTTCTTGGTATATTCTACATAAGAGAAAATACACCGATATTCTAAATATTCTGCATTCTTCTCTTTTCCTTACAATTGTTTACACACCTTGGCACTGAGCAAGCATGCAGAACTAGCTTAGAGGGTCAGAATATTCTTGGGGGCTTTTTTTCTGTGAAATTTTTTTTCTGTTGCTATTAAATTGGGATATTTTTGTGGCAGGCAAGAATTATGGGAAGGGTTATTTTGTGATATGAGGAGAGCTAATGGGATGATTTGAACAAGCCATCAGGGACTCTTTCTGTGGTCAATTGCCATTACCCCACAGGACACCTTCAATTACAGACAGACACACTTAAAGCCCCAGGAATAAATAGAAATATATGATAAGGTATGAGTAGGAATCTTTTTCTGTTTGGAAAGGCTTTCTGAATGATTCGTAAAACTTGGTGAACCTTGATAAGACCTCAAGTCTACCAAGGTGATCATGGGGCTGATGGCCCCTGTAGCTGACTTCTCCATGAAAGGGGAATAAAAAGATAGCACCCATCAAGGGCCTTATTAACAGAGAGTCATGGGAGGTAGAGGTGGTATGTCAGAAGGAGAAAAAAATGCTTGCCCAGTCAAACAAAATGCAATTACAAAAAACTATGAGAAAAGCTTGTGAGAATCTTAAGGGAGGTACTTTCTCAGTGGATTCTCAGTCTATACAAGAAGCTCAAAATTATTCTGTGTATGTCTTCCTCTATAGGTATTACAGATTCCTATTTTAGTTTACACTCAGTCTGATTTGGATTCAATATTATAATCCTTTCTTTTGCACAACTGGAACCTCATGAGGGGGCGGGGGTAGAGGTTGAAAAGCATTCCTTTTTGGATTTTGAACTCAGCTTGAAAATAATTTTCATTCTTGGTATATGGATTTGCAGCAGTTTGAACAATGACTTCTAAGAGACTTTTATAAAATATATTTTTATATTTTTATAGACAATGGAGATAAAAGCTTCATATTGTACAATTTTCTAATTTTAATATTTTTTAAAATATGTGTCCATTGTTGTGGAAATAAGCTACTTAGGACATTAAGCCACATTTGATTTACTTATATGAGTATAGATTTTGAGTTAGTCACAAAACTCCTACAGTAAGAATTCAACTTTTTCTATACTCTATAAATACATATCTGTACATATAGGTGTATGTTCCTCACTAAATGCACTGCAATAATCTAACTCCTAGATCTCAAAGTTCTGTTATTACAAACATATCTATCCTCAGAATCTCCCAGTTATCTCCATGGAAATTACTGATTGCATTTTAAATTGGACTAAGATATGGAAGTATATTGGACCTCTCATTTGGAAGACATCTTAAGTTGATGAGAATTTCACATTTATGAGCATATGTCCACCTGTTTTGTAGATCTCCTTCAGCCTGGTAAACTCATGAATTTTAAAGGTTATTTTCTAATTTCACACTAAAATTTTAGACAGAAACAAAAACAAGTAATGCAAATTTTGAATTTTGTCCAGACATCTGCAAATTATCAAATTCTATACTTTCACATGTTTGGGGATACTTTGCAACTCTGAAAACTATAAATTACTGACAGCAGTGCTAGGTAATTTCTGTCTATGGACATCTAACTATTGTTTAGAAAATATTAAGTCCTGTTTCTTTGAAATCCCTTGATGTTTTCAGTAGGCATGATGGGTTAGTAGACAAAGTTGCCAACCATGAAGACCGATAAGCTGAGTTTGATTCCTGTGTCCCACGTGATAGAAAGGCCTGAATCTCCTGAGGTGTCCTTTGATTTCCAACTATATCTCTCTTTTCTGCCATCAATACAATTTTATTCAACTTGATATCAGTTATATAAACTAAAACAGCAAATGAGACAGGATTTCTTTTCCAGTTGGTGTTACAAGACAGGAGAGAGAAGTGGCACCTTGGTATGGTGCCAGCCACACTCATCTGGCTGTCAGAATTGAATGCACACGCCCCCTGGGAAAGCTACTATACATGAAGCCCAGCAAGACATCAAAAAGCATTTAGGAAGCACTATATGGAGGGCAACAAGAGAATGCACTTGAATATCACTAAGGGAATGATTGAATATATTACATACAGTTTGTTCACACTAGGAAATGCATCAGTATAGGCATTGAAAGGAATGCTGAAATGAATACTGTTAATAAATGAACCCATATAAAAGTATCTCCTTGACAATATATGCATAATCATATCTACACAGGATATACAAGAATATACCCTTATCTGTTGGTATTGAGATTTGGGGGCAAATTCTTTTAAAAGACACCTTTAATTTTGAACATCCTATTTTACATAACAAAAATACTTGGTTTCAGATCTGAAAGTTGGCAGCTCAAGAGACAATGGTTAAAGGTGGCAACCACCTCTAAGAAAATGGAACAAAGGACTAGCTGGTAGACTCAGAGTTTAAACCAGAGCCAGACAGAAGACTTTGCATGATGATATAAGGACACACAGTGAAGGAGTATATAAACATATAGGATACAAATATATACATTAGTTGGTAGCTGTTAAACTAGAAGCAGTTCTTAATATACTCCTAAATTCTTTGACAATGTTTGTTATCTTAAAGTCAGAAGCAATCATATTCAAATGAGTTAAGCTATGCAAAGTAAAAAGTCACAGCCTTTATTGAAGAGCAAGTAAACACGGTATCCTATGTACAGGCAGCACATGGTGCCCACTGCATTTGCAGATGTAGTATCCATTGGAATTAAGCTTTTGTCACGGCCTTAGACAAATTCTGAGCTAGCATACAGTTCAGCTGTCCAGCATGCTGATCTTAGCATGTTTAGATGTTGCATACTTGTGTCTGATAGTCATGTGCTTTGTAAGGCCACGGTTCACCATGACTATATTCTTAGCCAGGTGCTGCATAACAGGAAGCAGGGATTCTTCAGTGTAGGACAGGGAGTGTGTGCTGCAGAGTTGGTGTGCATTCACCATTGTCAAGAATTTTCAGTGCTAAGCAAAAGCCCCAGCTGCAATTTGAGAAGGAGCAAAGTGCACCATGTCATAGTCCAGCACAGAGAGATCCATGAGGTATTTGGCCAAAGTATGCTGCTAGACATCAATCTCTCCAATTTTAGATGCTCTACAGAGGAAGTGCAGAGGCAGAGGGCGACCCAGATTGAAGTTTAGAACTCTCAGAATCTTCATCTCCATATGTCTGATCTGGTGCTTAGTGTAAGTGTTGTTAGTCACAAAAGCAAAGTCACCTACTTCTGGAGGGTACATCTCCTCATATTTGCTTGCAATAAACATGGCAGTCACACCGACCAGCTGTAGCATCTTCTTGGGCACACAACTGTTCTGCATGAACCTATCAATAATGGACACAGTCATGTACATGGTCTCCTGCAGCAGCTAAAATTTCATTTGAACCTGTATTAGCCAGTCAATTAGGATGGCTCTCATGTTTCCAGTGACTTCACGACCTAGTAGGTATTTTGGTCTAACTGACTGCTCTTCCTCCAGTTGTCTGAGGTAAGCATAGATATCTTTCACATATTCACTACAGAGGTTTGGGTCACCTCCATCATCTGCATCTACATCACTCATTGCAAGAATTACGTCAGAGAAAGCCTGACACAGATATTCTTCTGCAGGTGCACATCCAGATGTTTCCATTGGGCTTGGAGAGGGATTATCAACCAAAATAGGTTCAGGAGAAAGCTTCTCTTCTGTAACATGTTCAGGCTCAGGCTCAGCAAGTTCCATCTCGGGAGTTATAGGAAACTCCCCCCAAAATATGTCTGGTGTCATATAGGTTTGAGCTGTTTGGTCCAATTTCTTCAACTTTTCAGAAAATTCTTTTATATTTACAAACTCAAATATTTATCAAAATATTGAACAAATACCTAAACACAAGCAACAAAAATTATCTAGAAATCTAAT
>NW_023045272.1:91107-178792 GCF_011762505.2 Arvicanthis niloticus | reverse complement strand
TATCTTCTTTTGGGGCTGTTGGAGATTACTTTCTTGCTTTTTCTAGGTTGTAGTTTCCCCCCTTGTGATGGAGTTTTCCACCAATTATCTTTTGAAGTGCTGGATTTGTGGTAAGATATTGTGTAAATTTGGTTTTGTTGTGGAATATCTTGGTTTCCCATCAATATTGATTGAGAGTTTTGCTGGATATGTAGTCTCGGCTGGCATTTATGTTCTCTTAGGGTCTGTATGATATCAGTCCAGGATCTTCTTGGCTTTTATAGTTTCTGTTGAGAAGCCTGGTGTAATTCTTATAGGTCGGCCTTTATATGTTACTTTATGTTTTTCCCTTACTGCTTTTTAGTATTTTTATTTTTTTTTTGTACATTTGATGTTTTGATTATTATGTGGCAGGAGGTATTTATTTTCTTGTCTAGTCTATTTGGAATTCTGTAGGCTTCTTGTATATTTATGGACATCTCTTTCTGTAGGTTAGGAAAGTTTTCCTCTATGATTTTGTTGAAGATATTTACTGGCCTTTTAAGTTGGGAGTCTTCATTCTCATCTATACCTATTATCCTTAGGTTTGGCCTTTTGATTGTGTCCTGGATTTCCTGGATGTTTTGGGTTAGTACTTTTTGTATTTTGCATTTTCTTTGACAGTTGTGTCAATGTTTTCCATGGTATCTTCTGCACCTGAGATTTTCTTTTCTATCTCTTGTATTCTGTTGGTGATACTTGTGTCTATGACTCCTGATCTTTTTCCTAGGTTTCTATCTCCAGGGTAGTCTCCTTTCATGATTTCTTTATTGTTTCTACTTCCATTTTTAGATCCTGGATGGTTTTGTTTAATTCCTTCACCTGTTTGGTTGTGTTTTCTTGCAATTCTTTAAGGGATTTTTATGTTTCCTCTTTAAGGGATTCTACCTGTCTACTTGCATTCTCCGTAAATTTTTTGAGAGTGTCATTTATATCCTTCTTAAAGTTCTCTAACATCATCATGATAAATGATTTTAATTCTGAATTGTGCTTTTCCAGTGTGATGGGATGTTTAGAGCTTGCTATGATGAGAGAACTGGGCTCTGATGATGCCATGTAACTTTGGATTCTTTTGCTTACATTCTTGTTCTTGACTTTTGCCATCTGGTTAACTCTAGTGCTGCCTGCTCTCACTGTCTCTGACAGGAGCCTGCTATTCCAGTTATCTTGCTTGTGTCTGAACTCCTCAGTGTCCAGATGTCTCTGTGATTTTTCAATTCCGAGCTCCAGTTGCTCTAAGTATAGTGGCTTTTTTAGGATGTCTCAGGATATGGTGTTTCCATGGTAGCAGACCAGCTAGGTGTCAGCTGCTCTGGGTGCAGTTTCTCCTTTAGGATGTCTCAGGATATGGGTGCCCACTGCTCTGAGTTCTGTGGTTCCTCTAGAATGTCTGTATGATATATGTATATGTATATGTATATGTATATGTATATGTATATGTATATGTATTTCATATGGTGTCTGTTGCTCTGAGTTCACTTGTTCCTCTAGGATGTCTCTGGCTATGGTGTCTGTTGCTCTGAGTTCAATGGCCCCTTAAGGATGTGTCGGGATCTAGTGTCCACACAGGAGCAGACCAGGCATATGTCTTGATACATCACATACTTAAGAGTCTTTTCTGGCTATTGCTGGTACCATTCAATTTGAAAGATACTGTGTTCACTATTCAAGATGCAGGTGAGTTTGACTGAGGCTCTGAAGGAGACAGAGGCTGAGGGTAACTGATTCAGTACAGGTTGGGTAAAAATATAGAGACTTAACTCCTGGGATGAGAGATAAGTGTAGAATATATCTCACTGCCTGATGGTTTCCATGAATTAGGATCAGGGTGCAGGTGTTTCTTCTGACCTGTAATAAAAAAGGAAGAGGAGAGTCCAGGCCATGGTGTAGACAATACTGAGATCTTCTGAGACAGACATGATGTGGATCTTTCTTACTATTCAAAAAGTCTCATAAAAATAAGAATGACCTTTATGCAAGATTTTCTTATTCAACCAAATCCCTTTTTAAGTGTATGAATTATGAAAGGTCTGGGTGTTGGTTTTGGCCTGAGGCTTCCCAAGGTAGTGGGCTCATCTACTGGACCTGTTGAATCCCAAGCAGTTACAAAGAGATGGACATTTGCGTTCTAAGCAGAGATTCTTCAGTGGCACGAATATATACCTTCTGACCAGATTCAGTTCTATTGATCTTGTTTTTATATGAATTTTCCCAAACATTATATCCTGTTTTTATTTGTGTTGAATGTTTTTGCTTATTTTTTATAGTGTTCAGGAGAAAATTTAAATTACTAGATGAAAATTATCTAAGATCTTTATGAACTTTTGGAGTTTCCTACTAGCACTGTTTACATTGTGTCCCCCAAAATTTGGTGTGTTTTGTCTTTATTTTCATTAAATTCTAGAAGTCTTTAATTTCTTCATTTCTTCTCTGACATAGTAATCACTGAGTAGAATTGTTCGATTTCCATGAGTTTGTAGGCTTTCTGTTGTTTCTGATGTTCTTGGAGTCCAGTTTTATTCAACTGTGACTTGATAAGATAGAAAAAGTAATTTATTTGCCTTGTACCTGTTGAGGCTTGCTTTGGGACAGACTGTATGATCAATTTTGGAGAAGTTTCCATGAGGTGGTAAGAAGAAGAAAGTTACTGTAGATGTCTGTTAAGTCCATTTAATTTATAAGCTCAGTTAGTTTAATAACCTTCCTTTTTAGTTTTTGTCTTGAAGACTTATCAATTGTTGAGAGTGGAGTGTTGAATTATCCTACTATTAATGTGTGGGATTTGATGTGCAGATTAAGCTTTAGTATTTTTTCTTTTATAAATATCATTGGCATTGTGTTGGGAGCATAGATGTTTAAAATTGAGACTTCATCTTGTTGAATTTTTTCTGTGATGAGTATGAAGTGTCCAGACATTTCTCTTTTAATTAACTTTGGCTGAAATTGTGTTTTATTAGACACTAGAATGGCTACCCCAGGAGTCTTTTGAGGGACTTTTACTTCAAAAACATAGTCTTTTACTCTAAAATAATGTGTATGTTGAGATGTGTTTCTTTTATGTATCAGTATGATAGATCCTGTTTTCACATTCATTCTGTTAGCCTCTGTCTTTTTATAAGGAAGTTGGGTTTAGTGAATTTCAGAGTTTTTTTTTTCCATTTTTATTCGATATTTTATTTATTTACATTTCAGATACCATCTCCCTTCTCCATCCCCCACCCTCATTAATCTGCTATTCCACCCATTCTTCTCCTTTTTTGCCTTTATACTGTTTAAGTTACATGCAAGTATTAAGGTCAGTTCTAGATTGAGGAACTAGCAATATAATAGATGCAAATAGTCAAAGAACAATCAAGACAATAAACCCAGATAGTCAAAGAACATGCACAACAATAAACAGTGTCCCATGATTACTCTTGTGATCACTATTTCTAAGGACTTACCAGGATGGTCAAACTATCTGAGCCTACTTCCAAGTCATTTTCATGCCTGAAGCATACTTGTTTGTTCTAGCCTAAGATTTAGATTTTTGCCTGAAATTACTTCTTTGTTACAGCCTAATGTCAGATTCCTGCCTGCAGTCTATTTCATTGTCCTTGGTCTATGTCAGATTCTTTCCAAGCAGTCCATTTCCTTGTCCTTGGCCAATGTCAGATTCCTGCCAGGTAGCCCCAAAAGCTCTCCACATCTATGGCTTTTTATTGCATAAACCAGACTGATCCTGTCTTAGGTCATTCTGACAAGAAAGCCTTCCTTACCTGTCTTGGAATATGCTATGCATTATCATAAGCAATGAACTTCTGTCTTAAGTTGGTAAGGCCCTGTGCAATCTTACCTGTCCTTGGCTTGCCAGTCTGTTAAATTAATAACTCTCTGAGGGTCCATTTTCAGTTTCAAGTCATGTACTTTGGCTGTCAACCTGTTGATGTAGTTAGAAGTAAGCTTTAACACCATGGGCAGAAATAAAAGTATTCCCAGGACAAGAAGGGCTAGCATGATCAAGCTGTATATGCCATTTCTGAGGTTTGACCAAAATGGAAATTCTGACCTCAGGCCATGAATAACTTTATCAGCAGTAGCTGCTGAATCAAAGCTCAGCAAAGCAGCATTCTTTACATTCATAATCTCACTATGCAAAGTGAACACACCCAGAGACATGTTAGGATTATGCCAAATACCCTGCAGGTGTCTTTAAACTTTTTTATAATTATGATGACAATCATTGTAAATTTTAGAAGTAACACTACTCCAATGATATTTGTTATAACACTTGAGTTGGCTCCTAATTCTTGAAACCTGAACCTCCTTCAGATAACTTAAATAAGATATAGAGCATCACTCTGTTGTTCCAGACACTTATATAAGTCCTTTTTAATACTCAATTCATTAGTAACATTTGTTTGCTAGATGATTAACAAAAGTAGCTGTCTTAACTTCTTGTGTCAAAGCTATTGCAGAAGCAGTGGTGCTAGCAATTAATGAAATTAAATCTGTTATATCAGCAATAATCAAGCCCCTTACCCTCTTGCTTCTGCTTAAAGCTTAACTCACTTGTTCCAGCACTTTCAAGCTTTTTTCAGAGAATCATGGTTTTCTAATATTCAGGGCAGTAAGACAGAAGCTGGTTGATAGACCCCCCATAACAGACATGCCAGGTTTCAACACACTAACACAATTAGAAAGTATACAGTCAATGCAACTTACAATAAATACTGTAGAAGAGACAAAACCAATTTTAGCTTGACAATTAAAAGAGCCTTAAAACACGGACTAACCTTTGTTTGAAATCCAGATCATGTCCCAACTTTGTCTCTTGCTATCATAACATCCAAGTGAACTAAAGCTAACTTCCAAATATATCTTTGGAAATATCCAGATCTAGCCTTCCAAATGAAGACTGTTATTTCTAATACTGGATTGATTTCTAGACCAATACATGATTGAGTCTGAATAGCTGGTCTCCTTTAATGAAAATATAAGAGACATTATAATTTCTTTCTTTCTTTGATTCTCTGTCCCATAAGTTCTAAAAACTTGAGGCAAGGCAGCTTGTCCTATCTGGGATATAGGCAAACAAAGTTGGGTCCAGAACATATGTCCAATACAGCTCCCCAGTCACCCTTGTCAGGGCACTCAGCAAGCTCACAGGTCAACATCATCCTTTGTCTCACCAACAGCATGTCTCACCAATCATTCTGGCAGACACCATGCTCCTATAGCATCCTACAGAAAAACACAAACATGCCCTCTTTCCCATACTAGATACCTGGTCAGGATCATGCTATATGCTTATAAGTGGAGCCTTCCTTTTCACCTAGGCATAAGTATGCCTAGCTGAATGGTGCCATAGACACTCAGCAGAAAGTTCCTTGGCATTCAATTTTTTTAAATTTAAAATAAAAAAGTATAATTTAAATAAATTTGTGGTATTCAGGTATATACCTTCCCATTTTTTTATTTTATGAAGATATTGATTTAAAGTTCCATGGGTCCCATCCACAATACCTTGTCCTTGAGGATTATATGGAATCTCCATAATAAATTGTTGACAAAAAGTCTCAACTGCTCAACTACAATTGCCAGATCCATTATCTGGTTTTTTTTTTTTTATTGGATATATTACATATTTACCTTTGAAATGTTATTTCCTTCCCTATTCCCCCCAAACCCACTTATCCCATCCCCCTCCTCCTAATTCTATGAGGGTGTGCCCCCACCCATCCACCCATTCCTGCTTTTGTGCACTCAAATTTCCCAACACTAGGGCATCCAGACTTTCAGGGACAAATTCCAACCTCTTCCGCTGATGCCTGACAAGGCTATCCTTAACTACCTATACAGGTAGAGCCATGAATCCCTCCCTTTGTGTTTCCAGGCTGGAGGTTTAGACCATTGGGTCTCTGATTGATTATTTTGTTACTCCTTCTAAGAAGGACCAAAGCACCCACACTTTGGTTTTCCTTCTTCTTGAGCTTCATGTGGTCTATGTGTTGTATCTTAGGTATTGTGAGCTTTTGGGCTAATATCCACTTATCAGTGAGTGCATACTATGTATGTTCTTTTGTGATTGGGTTACCTCACTCAGGATAATATTTTTCAGTTCCATCCATTTGCCTAAGATTTCATGAACTCATTGTTTTTAATAGCTGATTAGTACTCCATTGTATAATGTACCACATTTTCTGTATCCATTCCACTGTTAAAGCACATCTGAGTTCTTTCTAGCTTCTGGCTATTATAAGACCTGTTTTGTGACTGATTATATGGTCTATTTTGGAGAAAGTACCATGAGGTGCTGAGAAAAAGGTATATTATTTTATTTTAGAATGAAATGTCCTATAGATATCTGTTAAATCCATTTGGTTCATAACTTTTGTTAGTTTCACTGTATCTCTGTTTAGTTTCTGTTTCTATGATCTGTCCTTTGCTGAGAGTGGGGTGTTGAGGTCTCCCATTATTGTTGTGTGAGGTGCAGTGTATACTTTGAAGTTTAGTAAAGTTTCTTTTATGAAAGTGGGTGCCTTACCTTTTGGTTCAGAATTGAGAGTTCATCTTTGTTGACTTTTTTTTTTTTTTTGGAAAAGTATGAAATGTCCTTTAAAAAAATCCTTTTTGATAGCTTTAAGTTGAAAGTCAAGTTTATTCAATATTAGAATGGCTACTCCAGCTTGTTTCTTAGGATCATTTGCTTGAAAAATTGTTTTCCAGCCTTTTAATCTAAGGTCGTGTTTGTTTTGTAACTGAAGTGTGTGTCCTGTATGCAGCAAAATGCCGGGTACTGTTAACATATCCAGTCCATTATTCTATGCTTTTTTATTGGGGAATTTAGTCCATTGATGTTAATAGTTACTAAGGAAAGGAGATTGTTGCCTCCTATTATTTTTCTTATTAGGGGTGGCATTATGTTTGTGAGGCTATCTTCTCTTGGATTTGTTGAAAGACTATATTCTTGCTCTTTTTTTGGTATAATTTCCCTCCTTATATTGGAGTTTTCCCTCTATTATCCTTTGTAGTGCTGGATTTGTGGAAAGATTTTGTGTAAGTTTGGTTTTGTCATGGAATATCTTGGTTTCTCCGTCTATCGTAATTGAGAGTTTTGCTGGGTATAATAGCCTAGGCTTGCATTTGTATTCTCTTAGGGTCTGTATGACATCTTTCCAGGATCTTCTGGCTTTTATAGTCTCTGGTGAGAAATCTGGTGTAATTCTTATAAGTTTGCCTTTATATGTTATGTAGCCTTTTTTCCTTACTGCTTTTAATATTCTTTATTTTGTGCATTTGATGCTTTGATTATAATGTGTCAGGAGGTATTTCTATTCTGGTCTAGTCTATATTGAGTTCTGCAGGCTCTTTGTATGTTTATGGGCATCTCATTCTTTAGGTTAGGAAACTTTTCTTCTACAATTTTGTTGAAGATATTTATTGGACCTTTAAATTGGGAATCTTCACTCTCTTCTATACCTATTATCCTTAGGTTTGGTCTTCTCGTTGTGTCCTGGATTTCCTGGATATTTTGGGTTAGGAACTTTTTGCACTTTGCATTTTCTTTGACAGTTGTGTCAATGTTTTCCATGGTATCTTCTGCACCTGAGATTCTCTCTTCTATCTCTTGTGTTCTGTTGGTGATGCTTGCATCTATGACTCCTTATCTCTTTCCTAGGTTTTCTATCTTCAGGGTAGTCCCCATTTGAGATTTCTTTATTGTTTCTACTTCCATTTTTGCTCCTGAATTGTTTTGTTCAATTCCTTCACCTGTTTGGTTGTGTTTTCTTGTAATTCTTTAAGGGATTTTTGTGTTTTTTCTTTAAGGGCTTCTACCTGTTTAACTGTATTCTCTTAATTTCTTTAAGAGTGTTATTTATGTCCTTCTTAAAGTCCTCTATCATCATCATTAGGAGTGATTTTAAATCTCAGTCTTGCTTTCCTGGTGTGATGGGGTATTAAGGACTTTCTATTGTGGGAGAACTAGGTTCTGATGATGCCAAGTACCCTGGGTTGCTGTTGCTTATGTTCTTGTTCTTGCCTTTCACCACCTGATTATCTTTAGTGCTACCTGCCCTGTGTTTGACTGGAGCCTGTTTTTCCTATTATCTTGGTTGTGTCAGAACTGTTTGGGGTGGGTGTTGCTGCTGTGTTTAGAGCTCCTGGGAGTCCTGTCTCCTCTGGGTTTTGTGATATTGGGTACAGAGCTGAATCCAAAGATCTACTTAGTGTTCAGACATAGACCATAAGAATTTTAGAGTTCTTAATGACCACTGATTGTTAATTCTTCATATATGTGTGTGTGTTTGTTTGTATATGTGTATATGCGTATATGTGTATATATACATATACACGTGTATATGTGTGCATATATATTATTAGTTTGTATATTAGTTTGTTTCTCTGTGTGTGTTTCCATTATTTTGTTTTCATTGGTGTGGGATTATTTATTTTCTATATTTTCTTTTGTGTATTGAATCTCCTTTGTTTAGAGTTTTTTCAAGTATTTTCTGTAGTGCTTGATTTGTGGATAAATATTATTGAAATTTATATTTCTCTTGGAATATCTTGCTTTCTTCATCTATGGTGATTGAGAATATTGCTGGGTACAAGTCTATGTTCCTATGTATGTTTTCTTAGAGGTTGTAAGATATCTTTCAAGGTTCTCCTAAGTTTTAGAGTCTCTGGTGAGAATTCTCTTGTAATTATAACTCTGGTTATGTGGTCTTTTTTCCTTGGAGATTTTAATATTCTTTCTTCTTCTGGTTTTGTGTTTGATTATTATGTGATTGGAGGGTTTTTGTTCTGGTCCTATCTCCTTGGTATTTTGTAATCTTCTTGTATGGCTATAGACATTTCCTTCTTTAGGTTGGATAAATTCTCTTCCATGATTTTCTTGAAAATATTTTCTGGTCATTGGAACTGGAACTCTTACCTTTACCTATTTTTGTTATTCTTAGGTTATGTCTTTTCATATTATTCCAGAATTCCTGCATGGTTTGTGTCACAATGTTTATAGAGTTAACATTCTCCTCGACTGATATTTCAGTTTCTTCTACTGTGTCTTCTACCTCTGAGATTCTCTCTTCCATCTCTTTTATTTTGTGTGTGATGCTTGCATCTGTTGTTTCTGTTCTTTTTTCTTGGTTTTCCATCTCCATGATTGTCACAGTTTATGTTTTCCTTATTTTCTCTGTTTCCCTTTCCATGTATTGAACAAATTTATTCATTTCATTTCCATGTTTAACTGTATTTTCCTGATTTTCTTTAAGGGATTTTTATTAGTTTCTTTTTTAAGGGCTTCTACTAGTTTGATTGGATTTTTCCCCTTTCTTTGATGCTTTTATTCATTTCATTTTTAAAAGCTTCTATCGTCTTTTTAATCTTGGAGGATATAAAATAATTTTGTTGTGTTTCCATTGTGTTGGAATGTCTAGGGCTTTCTGTAGTGATATTCATTTGTTCTTAAGGTGTCATATTGCCTTAGATTGAAATATTTTTTCAAATTACACTGGCCTTTAGCCATGATTGTCCTTGGATGTTCTTGGTATAGCAAGTATTGTGAAGGTTGGCCAAATCTAGATGTTCCCCATGCACAACCTCTCTGAAGAATGACCATGGACTGGATACTTTTGGTTAGTTGGCCTGGATGTTTCTTGTGCTGTGGGCCTGGATCTTCCTTGTTGGTGGTCTTGATGGAGGATGCCAGACAAGGTGTAAGACAATGAAGCTCCAGGGCCACTGCACTAATCATCAGTGCAGCTGGGGATGCCCCAGGAGATTTGGAAATTGGGGTAATATATGTAGGAAGGACAATAGAATTGGGGAAAAGGTATTTTATTCTTGTTGTTTCTTGCTTGGCAGGCCTGTTGGAGGCAAGCTGAGAAGCAACAAGACAATTGACTTCTAGGGACAGCCTGCAGCTAGTCCAGGGCAATTAGGTGTATCTTAGAGGACAAGAAGGAGAATTGTGTGGAAGATATCTATCATGGTTGTTCTTTGTTCTGTGGCCCAAGTGGTGGCTGACAGACCACTGGCTAGACTCCTTTTCATATTTTAACTCCTTAATGATTTTCATTCTGAAGTCTTGGTTTACATTAGACTTTTCTATCACCAGAGTATTTTATTTTGTTTTATTGGAATCAGTTGGGCATTTATTTTTTTAAACTTCTCTTTAATTTTCATAAGCTGCATTTTAGTATCTTGTTTTAATTCTTGAAATTTTAAATAAAATTTATGGTTGTTTTTTTAAACTACTTGTTCTTGGGTTGATTTGACTAATTCTCATTGCAAAAGTTTTTACAAAAGTGGTAACATTTAGAGAGAAGTACTGGCTCGATTTTTCATATTGCCAGTGCTTTGATAATGAGATCTAGTCAGTTTTATGTTAGCTCTAATACACTATAAGAAATCAAATTGTGGTAGAGGAAAGTGTATTTTTGTATGCTGGGTCTGGTGGTTGGAAAAGTCTTATGTGGAATAAAATCATATGTGAAGTAAAGTCTTGAGGGGTCTACAGGAATGGCCTCCCTGTCCAAACCTGTCCTCTGAAAACACTGAGATATCTCAAAATACCTCTTAGGGACACACTGAATGCTCTATTACAGAAATTTAGGGTCCTAAGTGCCTAAATGGAAAATTTTGAAGGACCAATGTGAATGACTGAATATGTATCTAACAAATTGGAAAAAACAGGAATAAATCATCTCAAAACCACAATTATTATAAGGAATAATAGAAACAAAGAATAGGTAGAAATGTATGATATGTCATGGAAGGGGAAGGTCATAAAGTAGGGAAACTCCTGGAAGTAGCCTAGAAATAGGTTGTTATACCATAGGGAAGGCCAAACTAGAGCACTGGATGTGGACCTAAACTAAATCTGGTGGGTTGGCCAGGGTACATGGATGGAATGGACCAGGGAGATTCCACTCATACACCTTGGAGAAGAATGTGAGAAATCTAGTTGTAGGCAGAAACTGGATGTGGTAAAATGGTACTACCATTTCTGGAGAAGATTAATTCTACCTCTCACAGCAGTATTTATGTCCTTATAATTTTAATCTATAGATGAAACCCCATTGATTTCCCCATCCATGTTAGCATGCTAATTTGTATTATTGTTCACTTCTTGTTTATATACCTATAGTGTTATAATTTCTGGATATAGACTTGTCATATATAGAACATCCAGTTTATGGAAAAATCAGAAGTAAACCATCTTAAAACCATGTTTATTACAAGGAATAATATAAATTAAAGGTAGGTAGAAATGTATCATGGGAGGAGATGGTTGTAAAGTAGGGAGGATCCTGGAAAAGCCTAGAAATAGGTTGTTGTACAATAGGAAAGGCCCAACTAGAGCCCTGGACATGGACCTAGACTAAATCTTTTAGTTGACTATGGTGTCCTCTGTCACATATGATTATTCTGTCATCTCTTTGATGACTTCTCTTCATTGATATTTACTGAGTCTTTAATAGGTTATTTATTGTAGATGCAATAATTAGATCTGGCCACCCCAAGTAAATTGTTTATTACATAATGAGTCATTATAGGCTGTTGTTATCATCTCTATCTGCTGTAAAAGAAGCTTCTTTGATGAAGGTGAATATCTATACTTCTATACTTCTTAATCATGAATGTCCTGGTAGGTTTTTGTTAACTTTATATACATAAGATATTTGAAAGGAGAAAACCTGAGATGAAAAAAAATTGCTTCCATCAGATTTGTCTGTAGTCAAGTCCCCAGGGTATTCCCTTGATTAATGACTTATATGAGAGAGCCCACTCAGCTCTTTGTGATATCAACAGTGGGAAAGTGGTACTGGTTTAAGAAGACAAGTTGAGCACACCAAACAGAGCAATGTGGTAAGCATTCTTCCTCCATGGTCTCTGCATCAGTTCTTGTCTCTGGGTTCTTTTTCTGAAGTCCTTTTTTTTACTTCACTTGTTGATGGACTATAAGTTGTAATATGAAATAAACCCTTTATTCCTCCAATTGTATGTGATCATGTTTGTCATAGCACTAGAAGGCAAACAAAGAGAAAAAGTATCAGCACACTTGTTTAGAATGCAGTTACAAATTATACTGGTTTAGTGATTGAAAATGTAGTTTTCCATCTAAGAGCTTTATTTCACTAACTATTGTCAGAAAGAAGAGAGAGAAATGGGGCAGGGTGGGAGAAAGTCATAGATTCTGCAGAGGTTTCAGGCCCCAGAGACCAGCATCTCTGTGCAGAACTATCTTTTATTGCTCAGCACAAACTTATGTACAACTTTTCTGCCAATAAAGGTTGGTATGTAATTAAGGGATAGATGGGAAATTAAAAGCACTGTTCTATTGAATCTAAAGTAGACCTCCCAGGAAGGGATTTCCACTGAAGATAGAGGAATCAGCTGTATGCCTGGGCTCAGGCCCTTTGTTCTATCTCATTGGTTTACAGTGAGCCACTTTGGATCAAGCTGTGTACAACAGGATCATGATTCCAGGTGAAGACACTGGAGATCATGGCATCTTTCTCTCCATCCCACTTCTTCTTCCACTAGGTTTACGCTCACATCCCCCACAGATTGAGTCTTTTTTCTATGTTTATATTACCAGACAGACATGGTTTATCTCTTGTTGAGAAAGCTTTAAGTCTAACTATTTAGATCTAGGTAACTGACAAGAAATAAGTGTCACTATGCCATCTGTAAGAGTCATATAGACTATTGTGACTCATAGGTACTGCAACAAGATAAAACTATTGTATGTTTACCTTCCTTAGAAGTTTGCATCACATATTATAGTGATTAAATCTAGTCCTCACAAGGAGGCTTCAGATTAGATTCAGCACAATTACTTCTAGTCCCTTTTCCCAACTGTATGCTGTCTTCAACACTAGGGTACTTCTATTATGAAGTAAATGACAGACAGCAGCAATAGCCTATAGTTTTATGCATTTCTTTCTCTGGCTTGACCAACAACTCAAAATGAGATTACTCATTATTGGGATTTTATTAGACATTTAGAGCTCTTGGGGAAAAAACAATCCCAAGTGGCATAATGTAATTTCAAGTATGTACATACTTACACATATACTTATGTATCTTATATGTAAGTTTATGGAAATGTCAATTAATACAATTCCTTATGGCTTTTTAAGTAATACTCTTAATGTTGTTTATCCTCTTCCTTCTCTTTACGTTTTTTATAAGCATGCATTTTCCCTCTGTAATTAAAGCTTTTTCTCTGTCCTCAATTATTAGCTTCAGACCTATTGTTCTTCTGTGTCAATTTTAACATTTCTCTCTTCTTTCCCTAACTGGCCATGAGACCAAGGACCATTCTGTATTTACTGGAGAAAGTTGTTCTAAGACAAAATTGCTGAAGGTATCAGACTATAGCAGATAAAGAGAGAAGGCCTGGATAAAGACTGTGTTCACAAAAAAAACCCAAAACAGATAAACAGGGAAATAGATAGCTCAAACCTCTTCTCAGTGAGTTGTCCTACTGTGAATACTTAAAATAACTCTAGGGAGTAAGAAGTTCTTTTGAAAACAAACTAACAAAAACCTCCACCTATGAATAATTTTGGGCGTACAAATCCTAATGAAGAAATGAAAAAAAAATGTGGAAACCAAAATAATATGTCAACCCCTAAAAAATATACATCACTTAATAGTGATTTCCTTTTTAAAAATATCTATATTTTATTATGTACGTTTCCTTCGGACCACATAATCTTTTTATCCTTTGGGAATGTCATAATTGTATGGCAATTTATCTTGTTCACAATTATACCAAGAGCTCCCTTTTAATATCACCTTAACACCTCCTAGCACATATCCTCCCCATTTTATTCCATTTCATGTTTTACATGTATAGTGACTTCTATGGTGAACTGTGTCTGTTTACCCTCATCCCCTCTATCACTCACCATCTTTTATTCTTAAATTCTCCAATCACAATATTTATTCTCTCCATATTTATTTTCCTATATTCTTCCAAATTTTTTTCCATTATGGCATTTCTGTTCATCATCTATGGCTTCTTTCTAATCTCTTGGTTTCCAAACACACATAGATAACTCCTCAAAACATGCCAACTATAAGGAGAAACATGTGCTGACTTTGTGTGCTTGAGTTACCTGATTCAGCATGTTTCTACACTTGCATTTGTTTATCAGCAATTTTTGTAATTTTTGCAATTTTTCTTTTCTTTAGCAGAACTAAAAACCTTCAGTATGACAATTACCAATCTCATGGTGAGGCAAGAAATTATTTTCCAGCTATATATCTGACAGAAGAGTAGTATCTAGAATATACAATGAACTTAAGCTAAAGTTCAAGAAATAAAACAATTTAATTAAAAGAATTAACAGAGAGTAATTCAAAGAAATACTAATGAATAGTAAGTAGCCAGAGAAGTGATCAAAATTTTAGCCATCAGAGAAATGCATATTAAAGCTACTTTAAATTTCTATGTTATCCTTGTCAGAATAACAACATCAACAATACAAATGACAGCAAATGCTGTTGTTGATATGATAAAAGACCAACTCTTATACACTGTTTATAAGAGTGTAAACAAATGAAGGCACTTTGTGAAGTAGTCTGGATTTTACAACAGAAATTTTCTAGAAAATATCTGTCATATGACCCTTTCATACTAAAACTGGGTGTGGTGATTTAGATAAAAATAGCTCCTATAGACTCAAATATTTAAATGTTTGGTCATTAAGAAGTAATTCTACTTGATAAGCATTAGGAGTTGTGGCCTTGTTGGAGGAAGAATGTCACTGGGGATTTACTTCACTGTTTCATATGCTTAAAGCAGACTCTGATATTTGCTCCTACTTATTGCCTATGAACATGATGTAGAACTTTCAGCTCCTTCACTGCCATGTCTTCTTATGTGTTTCCTTGCTTCCTGCCATGCTGATAATGGATTAAACCTTTGAAATTGGCAAGGAAGCTCCAATTAAATTTTTTTGTTATGTGAGTTGTGTCTCTTCACATGTCTCTTCACAGCAATAAATCATTGACTAAAATCCTGGAAATATCCTTTCAATTTTGCACCAAAATTTAAAACTATTGCATAAATAAAAATAAGTACAGCCAATTACTGGGGAGAATACAGAGAGAGGTGAAGTTTGACTCAGTAGGTTGTTCAGCAACATGAGGGAGAAGGAGAGAGAGAACAAGAAAGAAAGAGAAGATAGAGAGAGTGAGAGCATGCAGAGTATAAGAATAAGGGGAAAAGAGGAGGTCTGTATTAGATGTGGTATCAGCAGCATGTGATTGAATGAATTGTCACCCACCACCTGGTCATCAGACTGCTGGATAAAAACAACCCAGAATGATTGAAAGAGAAAGTAGTTAAGATTTATACCTGGGGAAATAGCCAGTCCAGTCAGAAAAGTACATTAGGACTAACCCATCAGTAATTGCCAAAGCCAAAGCCAAAAAAATCCCCTAGAGTCTGAGCCTCATTCATCTGTATTCTAGATGAGGATAGCTCTAAATCAACTATTTTACAGCTGTCTATCCTTTCTCCTTCTCCTTTTTTTGTCCCATTAACACACTTCTCAGTCTTCCTCCTATTTTTATCTCTGCAGATATGTTTGTATGTGTGCAGAACTAGTACAGATATTCATGGCTGTAATATATTCTTAATTATAATGGTGCTGTCCATATATACATTCTCCTCCATGTATAGCATATTTGCTTTAAATTTTTATGACTAGGGTAAAAAGATCATATACACAGAGATCAGAGTCCCATGAGGCATATATCCCCCATGCATAGCATTGATTTGTATGTATAACACTTTTATATCTCATGTTAAGAAATCAACAAATAGAAAAGAAGCTTTTGGCTAGTGACTGACAAACTACCACAAGTGAATATGGAGTCTACACCAGGACTGGGTTGAGAAGTTTTATGTAATGAAGGATGCTTCATTGCTCAAGAGTTAGTCAAAAAATGTATACAGTCCCAGTTAGCATGTGTGGTGATTGGTATTTCCTGGCTTTGGGTCAGGTAAGACCATTGCCCTGACCATGAACAGCTTTTTTTTTAGCATATATGAATATGCTTTTTATGGTATGCAGCGCTTTCTATGTAGTTTTATTTAGGGATTGTGTGGCACATACAAATGTGATGTGTATTACGTCAAGAGTGGGCTGCAGCAGGATTGTTACATAAAAGTTTCATGTTTATTTACCAGACTTGGAGACATCTGTTTTTCTGATTGTAGGGGTAGAATTTTTTTCCAAAATGGAAAAAATCTACAGGACCCAGATTCCATTCTGTAGCTCACACTTACTTGTTTTCTCAAATGTTATATAGACTTGTCCACACATCTCCAGGATTCACTTAACTCTCTTCCATACCCCAAAGTACTGTGTATGTCAGGATGAGTTTCTGTTTTACAATAAACAACCTCACAGAACATGGAGCATTTGGATATTTGCACTAATTGAATAGACACTTTCTGGATACAGACATGTTTTCCAGTTCATTGATCTTACACACCGATGATACATAGTCTTCATTATTTAGTTCTTTGAATAAAATTCTGAGAGAAAAAAATTGAGCAACAGACATCTCACAACAATGAGGATGAGGCAGTTGGAAGAAAGAAAAGTAAGCACAAGAGGTTACTCTTGATGATATACTAAACTAGGAAATTGATACAACCTTGAGTTCAACCTTGATTTTTTTATCTTGAAGAAATCATTAAAACAAGACCTTTTTTTGAAGGCCATGAACTTGCAGAGGCAAGTAATAACTGCTCATACCACTGAAAGCATCTCTTCATTGGGTATGTCTAATCTGATGGAGATCCTTTTATATCCACTATTCTGAAATCCTCTGTTTTATATACTGGACTGTCACAACATTCTAGGACTTCAGAAGCAATGACTAGTTGAACTCCTGAAGGAAGTAATTTACAGCACTTGCCCAATGTAGGCTCACACATACAAATAAGGAAATAAGGAATGGAACTTGATGGATGTCTCATTCATCTTTCTCTCTACTCATGTCACTTTTCCCTAATCATATTTTACCTAAATAAACATTGTGACAGTGTATCCCATCCAGTCCAAAACCTATGTAATCCACTCACTACAGAGTCTCTTTTAGAACTAGAATAAAAGGAGAGCTTAGAAATCTCATATGTAGATGAAGTAGGCACAGCCATGTTTATAGGTTGGTCTCTGGTCCTTCTGTGGCTACAGAAAGATAACTCAAGTTATAGGCAGAGTTTGTGAGTCACTTCCCCACCTGTCTAAATCACTGTGGAAGGTTATCATCACTGTATGCTGACCCACAGTAATAGTCACCCTCATCCTCAAACTGGGTTTCACGGATTGTCAGAGTGGCTGTTGTTCCTGAGCTGGACCCAGAAAATCGGTCAGAGATCCCTGAGGGCCGCTCACTATCTTTGTATATTATGTTCACAATCCTCTGGTCTGGCTTTTGCTGATACCACTCAGCATAATTGTTTGGCAATTCATCTCCAGAACAAGTGATTCTGACAGTATTTCCCAAAGTGACTGATGCTGAAGGTGGTTGGACCAACTCATAGTTGGTCACAGAACCTGTAAGAAAGAATGCAGAGAGAGGTTAATGTATAAAGCAACATCCTCTGGATTTCTGTTTGAATTCAGTATCTAGGGTAAGCTTGAGGAGAGGGCTGAGAAATTTACCTGCATACAGAGAGAGAAGAGGTAGAAGAAGAGAGGCCCAGCTCATGATGAAGATGCTTCTGAGCTCAGTGTCCTGAAGTCACTGCCCAGATAATTCCCTGCAGGCTTCTCTTATAGCATCTCTAGTCTTTTGGAGCAGTAAGAAGTCCTTATGCAAATTTATTCTCTCTCTAGTGTTCCCCAAGCAGGGTAAGGGAGGTAAGCACTTTACTAGAACAGTGTCCTCTTTCATTAAAGTACTGCCTAATTCATTTCTTATAAAGCATGTTGCTTGGTAAGTATATAATCACATGCTTTTATAGACTCTATGACCTTTTGTTTTATTTAAGATATTGTGACTGCTTCCTCATATGGTGTTCTTATTACCAAAGTAGAGTAGCAACTCTCATGAAGTTTCATTTTGTCCTGTTTCATCAGTGTTTAACATGATCTCGTTTAAAGCATGCATTGAGAATCCAATTTACCAGATCTATCCAACAAATACCTTTTAGTGTCTCTTTGTTCTGTGAAGGTCCTTATGGGTATAGTTCTACAGAATTCCTCCAAATGGAAAGGACATGTGTCTGATACAGCTAAATACTCATTTGAGCTGTGAGCTGAGTCAGAATGAGAGTTCACACTATTCTTCAGACTATAAAGAGGCTTATCCAGGAACGGTGTTCCCTCCCTGGTCTGAGACTACAGGTGAACACAAGTGTTACAGCCTGACTTAAGATATCTGTTGCAAGTGGAAAGAAAAGAGTGGGTAAGAATTAGAGAAAATGCTCAGGAGGGTAGAAAACAAGTAACTGTTGGACTTCCTGTAGATTGGTAAAAATCAGCAGCCTTCTTGGGTAAAGAGCACAGGGAATACATGCTCTCACACTTAGTCTCTTTCTAGAGTACTTGAACCTCAGGGTAAATCTCTAGGAATTTTTGGTCATGTAGAAGGTTGCCCAGGATAGTTGCTGTGACCAGTCTACTCTCATGTATTTCTTTGCTGTTTCCCATATATCTGCCAGTGTTGTTTAGTTTTATAATGTAAATCCAATCCAATTTAAGCCCTACAGTTTAGGTCATAGAGTAGATTCTCTGTCTTGAAGTGTCTTTTGAGTGCCAGAGTTGCTACAAAGAACCCTGGCTAGACTTTGCTGCAGCTCTATCTCCTCCTGCTGGCACACAAGCCTCATAACAGAAACTTCTGTCTTGGTTGATCATACCATATATGAACTAAACATGTGGGGAGGAGGGAGGGCCTGGGTTTACAGTCTGAGATGATAGAGGTCTTTAAAGAGGAAATGAATACAGAAATTACAAATTTAAGAAATATAAGAAAATACAATAAAATGGATAGACATCCTTAAAGAGAAAACAAATAGATCACTTAAACATATACAAGAAAATACAGTTTAACAGGTTAAAGCAATAAGTAAATCTGTGAAATACCTGAAAGTGGGAAAAGAACCAATAAAGAAAACACAAATTGAGGAATTCCTGAAGATAAAAAATCTAGAGAAGGGAATAGAAACAACAGATGTAAGCTTCACCAACAGAATGCAGGAAATGGAAGAGATAATCTCAGGCATAAAAGATGCAATGGATGAAATCGACACATCTGTCAAAGAAATTGTTAAAGCTAAAAAAATTCTTAATACATCCAGTAAATCTGGAATACCATGTAAAGACCTAAAGTTAGAATAATAGGAATAGAAAAAGGTGAAGAGTGTCAACTCCAAGGTCCAGAAAATATTCTCACAAAATCATAGAAGAAAACTCCCAACCTAAAGAAAAGGATGCCTATAAACATACAAGAAGGTTATAGAACCCAACTAGACTGGACCAGAAAAGAAAATCTTCCTGGCTCAGAATAATCAAATCACAAAATCTACAGAACAAAGAAAGAGTATTAAAAGTGGTAAGATAAAATGGCCAGGTAACATACAAAGGCAGACATAGGAGAGTCACCCCCTAAATTCTAGAAAGGCCTAGAGAGATACCCTGAAACCCCAGAAAACCCCACAAGTGCCAACCTAAATTACTATTCTCAGCAGTACTTTCAGTCATCATAGAGGGAGAAAACATGATATTTCAAAACAAATCAAAATTCAAACAATATGTATTCACAAATCCAGCCTTTCAGAAAATACTAAAAGAAAAACTCCAACCCCAGAAGGATATACACATTCATAAAAACACAGAAAATAAGTAGTTACATATCATCAAAACCAAGGAAATCACATACAAACTCACACATACACATACACGCACACACACACAGTAACTAACATGAAAATAACAGGAAATAACAATCAGTGGTCATTAATATCTTTCAACATCAATGGGCTCAATTTCCCCCCCAAAAGACACAGGCTAACAAAATGAATGAGAAAACAAGACCCATCATTTTGCTGCCCACAGGAAACACACCTCAGCCGCAAAGATAGACAATACCTCACAGTAAAGATCTGGAGAAATATTTGAAAGCAAATAGACCTAAGAAGCAAGCTAGAGTAGCCATCGTAAAATTTAATAAAATAGACTTCAACTAAAATTAATCAAAAGTGATAGAGAAGGACACTTCATACTCATCAAAGGAAAAATTTACCAAGACCATATCTCAATTATGAGCATATATGCCCCAACGCCCAAAACACAAGGGAAACCACATTTGTAGAAGAAACATTGGTAAAGCTTAAATCACACATCAAAGCCTATGCATTAATAGTGGGAGACTTCAACATTCCACTCTCATCAATTGACTGGAGATCCAGAAAAAATAAATAGAGAAAACAATGAAAATAATAGACATTATGAGTCAAATGAACCTAAGAGACATCTCTAGAATATTTCACAAAACACAAAAGAATATACTTTCTTCTCAGTACTACATGAATCATAATCCAAAACTGACCATTTAGTCGGTCACAAAGCAGGCCTCAATGGATAGAAGAAAATTGAAATAATGCTGTGTATCTTATCTGACAATCATGGATTAAAGTTGTACTTCAACAACAACAGAACACCTATATGCCTACACAGTCTTGGAAACTGAACAACTCTCTATTCTGGATCAGGGAAGAAATAAAGAATAAAATTAAAGACTTTCTAGTATTCAATGAAAATGAAGGTACAGCATATTCAAATTTATGGGAAACAATGAAAGCAGTGCTAAGAGGACAGTTCATAGCACTAAGTGCCTCCATAAAAAATTACAAAGTTCTCATAGCAGCTATTTAAAATATACCTGAATGCAGTAGAAAAAAAAGCAAGCACATGAAAGAAGAGTAGAAGGCAGGAAATAATCAAAATTAGGGCTGAAATAAACTAGGTAGAAACAAAGAAAATAATCCAAGGAATCAACAAAACCTAGGGCTGATTCCTTGAGAAAGCCAACAAGATAGACAAATCCTTAGCCAAACTAACCAAGAGACACACAGAGAGAGTACCAAATAAATAAAAGCAGTAATGAAAAGGGAGACATAACAATGACACTGATAAAGTTCCGAGAAACATTATTTCTTACTTCAAAAACTTGGATTCCAGAAAATTTGAAAATTTTAATGAAATAAACAATTTTCTAGACAGATTCCACTTACCAAAGTTAAAATCAAGATCAGAGAAAATATTTAAATAGCCCATAACCCCTAAAGAAATAGAAAGAACCATTAAAAGTCTCCCGACTAAAGGATAAAAGAGCTTCCGGTCTGGGCCAGAGCACTGAGCAGACCTTGGGTGGCAGCTCTGCCCCCAACATCCAAGAAACCAGAGGAAGCAGGGATCCCAGGCGATCAAACTCAGGCAGTATCTTAGGTAAGCAGACAGCAGGGCCTGCCCTAAACAGGGAGTAACTGGGAACCAAAAGGACCCAGGAAGTCACTCCCGGCCTGGAACACTGGTTCCTTCCGGTCTGGGCCAGAGCACTGAGCAGATCTTGGGTGGCAGCTCTGTCCCCAACCTCCAAGAACCCAGAGGAAGCAGGGATCCCAGGCGCTCTAATTTGGACAGTGTCTTAGAAACTAGTTCTCAGATCTGAGGCCTAGATCAGACCTCTGCCAGGTCTGCTGTTGTGTGGACCCCGGATTCCACCTGAGACATACTGGAAGTTCCACTCAATCCAGATCCACAGAGGAACAAATGAACTCAGAGCTTCAGACAACGTTTCCTGAGATATTTTAGAGGAGACACTGCACCCAGAACAGCAGACACCTAGCTGGACTACTACCTTGGAGGCACCATATCCTGAGGCATCCTAGAGGTACCACTATAATCAGTGCAGCTGGAAAAGATCACAGAGACATCTGGACCCCTCGGAGATCAGACACAAGCTAGATAACCAGAAAGACAGGCTTCAGTCAGAGACAGCAAGTACAGGCAGCACTAGAGTTAAAAGGCAAGAGCAAGAATGTAAGCAACAGAAACCAAAGTTACATGGCATCATCAGAACCCAGCTCCCCCATCAGAGCAAGCCCTGAACACCCCATCACACCAGAAAAGCAGGAATCAGAATTAAAATCACTTCTCATGATGATGATAGAGGGTTTTAAGAAAGACATAAATAACACTCTCAAAGAACTTAAGGAGAGCACTGGTAGACAGATAGAAACCCTTAAAGAGGAAACACAAAAATCCCTTAAGGAATTTCAAGAAAATGCAACCAAACAGGAAAAGGAATTAAACAGAACCATGCAGGATCTAAACATGGAAGTAGAAACAATAAAGAAATCACAAAGGGACAATACCCTGGAGATAGAAAACCTAAAAAAACGATCAGGAGTCATAGACACAAGTATCACCAACAGAATACAAGAGATGGAAGAGAGAATCTCATGTGCAGAAGATACCATGGAAAACATTGACACAACTGACAAAGAAAATGCAAAATACAAAAAGCTACTAACCCAAAATATACAAGAAATCCAAGACACAATGAGAAGGCCAAACCTAAGGATAATAGGTATAGATGAGGGGGAAGACTCCCAACTAAAAGGACCAGTAAATATCCTCACCAAAATTATAGAGGAAAACTTCCCTAACCTAAAGAAAGAGATGTCCATAAATATACAAGAAGCTTACAGAACTCCAAATAGTTTAGACCAGAAAAGAAATACTTCCCGCCATATAATAGTCAAAACATCAAATGTACAAAACAAAGAAAAAATACTAAAAGCAGTAAGGGAAAAAGGCAAAGTAACATATAAAGGCAGACCTATAAGAATTACACCAGACTTCTCACCAGAGACCATAAAAGCCAGAAGATCCTGGACTGATATCATACAGACCCTAAGAGAACACAAATGCCACCCCAGACTACTATACCCAGCAAAACTGTCAATCATTATTGATGGAGGAACCAAAATATTCCATGACAAATCCAAATTTACACAGTATCTCAACACAAATCCAGCACTTCAAAGAATAATTGGTGGAAAACTCCAACACAAGGATGGAAACTACAACCTAGAAAAAGCAAGAAAGTAATCTTCCAAAAACCCCAAAAGAAGAGAGTTACACAAACATATCTCCACGGATGTTAGCCCAAAAGCTTGGATTAGCGAATACTCAACCCACAGACCACATGAAGCTCATGAAGAAGGAAGACCAAGAGGGGATGCCTCAGTTCTACTTAGAACGAGAAATAAAAATGCTCAAGGGAGCAAATAGGGAAACAAAACATGGAACAGAAACTGAAGGAGGGGCCATCAGGAGACCTTTCCACCTGGGTATTCACCCCATGTACAGCCACCTAATCTAAACACTATTGTGGATGGCTGGAAGTGCATAATGTGAGGAACATGATATAGCTGTCTCCTTAGAGGTCAGCCAAAGACTAAAACACTCAGAGGACAATGTTCACAATTAACCACTGATATGATCAGGGGTTTCCCAATGGAGAACTTAGTGAGAGGACTGAAGGAGCAGAAAGGGTTATTGACCCCAGGTGGAAAGCAACAATACCAAACAACCAGAGCCCCCAGGGTCTAAACCACCAGCCTGGGAACACATAGGGAGGGACCCAAGACTCTAGAGGTATATGTAGGGGAGGATGGCCCTGTCAGACATAGGTGGGAGAGGAGTTTCTTGGTCCCATAAAAAAAATGAATGAAAAATGAATGAATGAACACACAGTGGGGGGGGGATGTGAGGGCGGGGAGGGGATAGTGAGGGGGGTAGGTGTGGTCACTGCCTCATAGAAGCATGAGGAGGGGAATGGGATAGGTTTCTGGGTGGTGGGAGGAAGTAGGCTAAGGGGATAAAATCTGAAACGTAAATACTACAACCAATTTTAAGAAGCGGGAAAAAAAAAAGTCTTCAGAACCAACATCTTAAAAAAAAAATGTCAGCGCCCTGGGGGTGGAAATTTTTTTTTTCTTGATACTAAAACTTGTTCTGAGAATTGTATATTGCAGAATACACAGCCTTGGTGTATCTACTCATCAAGCATACTGAGCAGACCTGCCCAAACCTCTGATGTCCTGGAATTCCATCTGGATTCAGTGAAGACACAGCATCAGAGGCTTATCAACTTACTCTCCCCCCCACCCCTCTTCTAAAATCTCAATGCCCTTAATCAGCTTGAAGAAGTTAAAGAAGAGTCAGTGCCCCTATTCCCTGAACTTGGGGACTAATGTGGTTAATAATGGTCTGTCTTTCTAGGGACAAGTAGTGGTTTTGTTGGAACAGGGGGGATTAGCTAGGACTTACTGCATAGCTATAACCTACTGGTAGAAATCTGTATACTTATTATCAAGATGAAGTTATAAATTCTTAAATGGTACAAAATTTACTTTGATCTCAAATTTAAGGTTTTCATTGGTACGAGCCTCTTATTAATATAAAAATGAGATGAATATTGATACACTCATGGACATTGTGCCTGTATAACACATTTAGGAATACAATGCCTAGACCCAGCCCTTTTTTAACTTTTTTAACTGATTTGGGATGGTTAACCTATGAGTTAAGGGACTATAGCAAATTCATATTTTTGAGTTTATTGTTAGGGTGCTTTCCATATTTTACTTAGAAATAGCTGAGAGGAGTTAACAGAAAACAGTCCAGGTTACTTTACATGGATAGTTGGTTTTCAAAACATCAGAAGTCCATAGAACTGATGCTACAAATATTTATATATTAATGTTCATATTGATTAGAGACCTGTCTGCTCCTGACAGCTTCCTGTCGTGGATTCTAAGAAGAAATTGAGCATCCTTGGAGTTACTCCAGTTGTGTGGTAACAGCCACTAGGCAAGAATTGCCTCTCTCCATCTACAGACAAATTACTGTCCAGAAAAGGACACACATGCAGAATAGTCGACTGATTATATCTGCCTAGACAGAGTAATCAGTCCTTAATAATCCTGCATCACCAAGGTCTGTCAGATGATTCTGGGCCAGAAGGCTGAAGATTTGATGCTCCAACATTCGGTAGTATAGGGGCTTTTCAGGGTCTCTATAAATTGGCTAAGTTTTAGAAGCTATGCTTTGTGCTTCCCACAATTATAGTTAACTCAGTCATTCTGGATTTCTGATGGGGTTGAAAACTTATAGCTATTTACCATAAGAGAAAAGATTTGAGTGGATGGTAGTCAGCTGACATTCATCCTAAAGCCAGGTTCAGAACTAAATGTTTTAGTTAGGATAGATGACAGAGGTGCTGGTTAGTCAACAAAATTATGGACTGGATATTAGGACTATCTTGTACCTCACTGGTACAAATTGGCATAATTATGCTCTAATTGTATTTTGAGAGAAAAGTTTCATTTTAACAGGAAGGGTGATGTGTAGGAAGAGCTAAGGTAGGAGGAGTACTGAGAGCAAGAAAAGGAGTAAGAAGAGGAGGAGAAGAAGGATAGGAGAAGCTAGGTGATGAAAGAGAGAAAGAGGGGGGAGACAGGGAGGCAGATATTCATGTATCTCCACCAGTCAAAGATAGTTGTTATATCTAGGTTGGTCAGTGGGTTACACCTCTGATTGAACAATTCCAAACTTATAACGCTTATGATTAACATTATTTAAAAAAAATGTATAAATGCAAAAAGGAAAAGGGGGCATGTGATAGGAGTTTTCTAAGGGGGGTAGGGGGAAATGGGGAAAGGGGATGGCATCTGAAGTGTAAATAAAATATCTAATAAAAAAAAAGAAAAAAAAAAGGATAAAAGACCCAAAGCCAGATGTTTTGGGTGCAGAATTCTACCAAACTTTCCAAGGAGAGCCAATTCCTATACTACTCAAACTTTCCCACAATTTAGAAACAGAAGGAACACTGTCAAACTCATGTAGAATGGTTTGATTTGCATTCTACATACTGACTGCCGGTTGAACCAGTGCCATTTGTTGAAAACGCTTTTTTTCCACTGGATGGTTTTAGCTCCTTTGTCAAATATCGAGTGACCATAGGTGTGTGGGTTCATTTCTGGGTCTTCAATTCTATTTCATTGATCTTCCTGCCTGTCTCTGTACCAATACCATACAGTTTTTATCACTATTTCTTTGTAGTACAGCTTGAGGTCAGGGATGTTGATTTCCCCAGAAGACTTTTTATTGCTGAGAATATTTTTCACTATCTGGGACTTTTTGTTATTTCAAATAAAATTGAGAATTGCTCTTTCTAAGTCTGTGAAGAATTGAGTTGGAATGTTGATGGGGATTGTATCAAATCTGTAGATTTTTTTTTGGCAAGATGGCCATTTTTACTATATTAATTCTGCCAATCCAAGAGAATGGGAGATCTATCTTCTGAGAAATTTTTTTTCTTTAGTCACTTGAAGTTCTGTAGAGTGAAAAATTATTAAGGCCATTTTATGAAATATGTGTAGATTTCTTTGAGAGGGGTGAGCTATTTGTGTTGTTTTTTTTTTTTTTTTTTTTTGTATGTGTGTGTCTTTTCTTGGCAAATCATCTGTGTGTTAGCCGTTAATCTACTGTGTTAGACATCTTGAGTTAAAAGTAGGTAACATGATCGCTGGCAGAGAAAGAAATGAAGCCACCGGTACAAGAGTACTGGTGCAGAGAGGCGGGCAGGTCCTTTAGTGTAAGGGACAGCCACCACAGTTCGTGTTCGCGGTTCGTGTTCTGACAACCCACCTACTGTATATAGGGTATCCTCCAGGTAACAGCACATGGAGGGCACCCTTGCCCAGCCCGCACTTGGTGGTCAACAACTCATGGTTCCCCAGCACAGCAGCAGCATGCGACAGCTACCTAGTTTGGTGTGTACTGGGTACCTCTGGGTCACTGCTGTAACAAATCAGTGGCATTCCACCTGCTGCCTATGAAGGTAGATAGGGCCCAGGTGATAAAAAAAAAAAACCTGGCAGTGGAGTCAGGGCAGCTAGACAAACAGGCCCAACAAGGTTATTCACCTGAGAATTATAATTATATATTCTTTATTAAAAGTATAGTGAGTAAATAGCACTGAGATTTTGAAAAAAAAGGGGCAGGGGGAATAAATAAGTAGCGCTGAGACAAGTGATGTCACTCCAGCTTAGAAACACTGAACCAGTGAACCTGACTGCAGACAGGTCAGACAGGTCAGACTGGTTGCCTGCCTGTTACAAGAAGTTACAGGCTGTCCTGTGTCAGAGAGCCAAAAGAATAGGCCTCCATTTTGGTACAGATACAAATTTATAGTAAAAAGTAAGTTAGTTATCAAAGCAATAGATAGGCCAGGATCCCTCAGCTAATAGAGGAATACTCTTCCCCCCCAATAAAAGCCTTTCTTCCACAAGACTCTTGTAGGTTCTGGTCTTCAGGAGTGAAGAACAAGAGAGGACACCGGAAAAAGAATGTTCCCTCAGACATGGGGACATGGGGACATGGGGACATGGGGACATGGGGACATGGGGACATGGGGACCCCAAAAATTGATCAGGCTGTGGCCAGCAGCAGGTTACAGAAGGTAAGGGACCCAAAGGCCCACGCCAGATCCCATTGATAGATCTTATGTAAGAACATGAGACTCCACTAATTTCGCCAAGGCACATGAAGTTAAACAGGGATCAGATGAGTTACCCACAGCCTTTCTAGACATTCTGTCAGTATTGACAAGGCTTCAGAGACTAGAGGAGAGAAATAGAGAAGATTAAAAGATTTAGTGTAAGTTACTGAGAAAGTCTAGAGGAAAAGAGTGGAGAAGAGGAGTAGAGAAGAATAGAGAAAGATTTAGTGTAAGTTGCTAAGAAAGTCTAGAAGAGTGGAAGAGAGGAGTAGAAAACGTTTAGTGTAAGTCTGGAGAAGAAGAGTAGAGAAGGTTTAATGTAAGTCTAGAAAAAAGGTTTAGTGTAAGATAAAAGGTCTAGTGTAAATTGCTGAGACTAGAGAGAGGTAGAGAAAGATGACAGGAAAAGAATTTACAGAAAGCAGAGAAGAGGGACTCCAATCAAAGGGAGATAAACTCTTTGAAAAAGACCAGTGTGCACATTGCAAGTAAAGGATCCAGCTTCGGGGTCCAAGAGGGCCCCAACAAATAGAAGCCAGGGCCAGGAAAACCCAGGATTTGAAAAACACCCCAAATGGCGAAGATATTAGCTCTGTGTGAAGACAGCTATTGAGATAGATGGGGCGGTTTGGAGCCACCCAACTCTTGATAAACACAGGGTCTCCCTCCAGGCCAATGGGCCAAAATGTATTCATGGACTACCGGAAAATGGTGGACTAAGAGATGGGCTGGATATCCCATTCATTTATGGTCATCCTAGACTGCTCCTACCCCCTGTCGGGCTGAGAATTACTCCCTAGGATGGACGTCCAGATACACTTCCTACCCGACCGGCTGTAACTAGCTGACAAGAACTCACGGGTAGAGGAAAGGCTTCTCCTACTGACTCCAGCCGGGAGCCAAGGTAACCTGCTTTACAGACAGGAACAGTTTTCTCCATGCTGGTCAGAGACAAGTCAGCGCTACTGTGGTGGAGACAAATGTCACCTGGACTAACTACCTACCCCTGAGATCATCCGTGCAGAGAGCAACCTTGGAACCTAGGGCCGACAAGCAGGCATGCTTTTGCCACAGCCAATGCCCTCAGGGCTATATGCCAAGAGAGGAAACCCTGATGAAACCAGAAGCTGTAAATATTTGTTGCCCAGGACACCAAAAGGGAGGAGACTCTGGCCTGAGACAATAACCGGACAGATCAAGTGGTTTGATACAGGAGCCCTTCCCGGCTTTGGGGCCTAAGAGATGACCTCACTTAAAGTAGAGTAAGAGAAAAAACTCAGATTGCTAGCCATCCTGCCAGCTACTATCTAGAGGAAAAGAGATAATGGTGCACACAAGAAGGGAGAACTCTACTCCCCAGAAAGCAAAAGACTTACCAAGCTAAATGCCAGATGGACTCTTAAGATATGAGTGCAACCAAGAAGCCAAGAGATTTAAAGTGTATAAGGGACCTCAGGTTTTGAGCCAGAGAAATAATAAGACTTAGAGTAAAGAATAAATACCTAGGAGAAAATAGCCTAGAATAGGGACCTTCCTGAAGTTTCAAGTGTCCTAAGTAATTAGATCAGGAAGCAGTTTTAAGGGAAGTCAGGAATTGTCAGAGATATTAGAAGCTCCACTGTTTATACTGTCTCCAAAGCTCAGGACAGGTAGAGAGAATATACAGAACCCTAAAATTAAACTACCCTCAGGAACTGGCACTGGCTAGAGTGTCCCTTGTTCTTGTTCCACACCCAGAATGTCCCTAACATCCAGACGCCAGAACAACCTCCTGCTGTTTAGCTCAAGGTTGCCTGCTATTCTACAAGGCCAAAGAGCAGGCCTTGACTCCTGTGACATCTCTGCCTTAGAAACAGGGGTAATGTTGCCTTAGAGGGTGGGGCTTAGGGTGTATACACCCAAGGTTAAATGACAGCTTGTGATTCCAAGATTGAAATCAAAATGTGAATCTAGAGTTATATAGATTTGTTCCTTTTGCAATTTCTCTTTATTATATATGTGATTTTATGTGTATGTAGACAACTATGTGCCACAAAATGTGTAAAAGTCAGAGGACAACTTTGAAAGTGTGTTTGAAAGAAATAGAAATGTTTTGAGACCCCTAGCAAATAAAATAGAGCCTGAGGACCCCTGCTAACAGATATTTAGTGCCTAAAATTGATAAATGGTAGACTTGCAGCTCCGGGCTAACACCATGTGTCACCACCACTATCTTTGATAGGAGCAAAGATTATTGTGTACTTGTCCAGCTAGTTCCCAGGGTTTGCTAACACCCTGCAGGTACTCTTGAACTGAGTTTGAGATACACCCTAGACGCTTCTGTAGAGAGCCTATTTTCCTTGACTCTAGCTGTTACATTGAGACTAGTAGTGGCTGCAGTTATAGAGACAGGTGCTGCTAAGAGGACTAGACTTGCTGTTTCTTAAAGAAGTGTGCTGCTCTAAGAAAAAATGTTAAGGTTAGAACAGAGACAGAAAGATAGAGAGGCACAGCAAGGTTGATTCGAGAGTTGGTTCAATAAGTCCCCTTGGTTGACAACTCTATTATCCTCCCTTGCTGGACCCCTTGTGATTTTACTCTTGCTTTTAACCATAGGCCCTTGCATTTTAAATAGATTAGTAACTTTTGTTAGAGGAAGGATAAGTGCTGTTCAGCTTTCTGTGTTGCACCATCAGTATAGAACTTTAGGTCAAGAAAATGATAATTATGATGACACTGGAGTTTAAACTTTTCTAAAGAACCAAATCGGAAAAAGTAGGGTGGGAATAGACTTATTAATAATTGAGTTTTATGATTAAAAACATAACCTAATCAGAAAAAGTGGGGATGTAGAGTGAAAAATTATAAAGGCCATTTTATGAAATATGTGTAGATTTCTTTGCCCTTAGACCTGGGCAGAAAAATGCAGGTCCCAAAACGCGGAACAGAAAATAAGATTTCAGGCCTTCACTACCCCAGGACACTTGCTGGATGAATTACATTCCTCAAGCCTCAGGCAGTAGGCCCACCTATAGGTGGGAGAGGCCCAAGGCAGGAAGACACATTCCTGACTACAGATAAAGATTCAAGCCACCTAATTGGGCCTATAGCCAGAAGAAATGAAGATAGTTAATCTGAAATAGTTGGTAAATGACAGGGTGGGACACAGTGACATGCTAAACCATTCAGGGTTGGTTTCTCTGGAATGTTTCGCTATTCTTATGTTATGTATCCTTGGCAACCCCTCACCCCCTTCTCACTCCCCTGGTTTGTGGTTTTCCTCTTTAAAAGACCCCTTAACCTGTGACTCAAGGCCAAACCTTGCTCTTGAGAGAGAGCTTGTTGTTTGACCGTCGGCCAACTTCCCTAATAAAGCCTCTGCTGATTGCATATAGGTATGGTTTCTTGTGATATTTGGGTGGTCATGATTTCCTGAGACTTGAAGAAGGGTCTCCCGAATATGGGGCTCTTCAGTTCTTGTCATAAAGATCTTTTACTTGCTTGGTTAGATTCACACCAAAGTATTTTATATTATTTGTGACTATTGTGAAGGGTGTCATTTCCCAAATTTCTTTCTCTGCCTGTTTATCCTTTGAGTAGAGGAAGGCTACTGATTTGTTTAAATTAATGTAATAGCCAGCCTCTTTGCTGGAGTTGCTTATCAGGTTTAGGAGTCCTCTGGTGGAAGTTTTGAGGTCACTTAAGCATAGTATCATATTATTTGCAAATAGTGATATTTTAATTTCTTCCTTTTCAAATTATATCTCTTTGACTCCTTTTTGATATCTAATAACCCTTGCTAGGATTTTGAGTAATGTATTGAATAGGTAAGGTGAGAGTGGGCAACCTTGTCTAGTCCCTGATTTTAGTGGGATTGCTTCAAGTTTCTCTCCATTTAGTTTGATGTTGGCAACTGGTTTGCTGTATATTGCTTTTACTGTGTTTAGGTATTGGCCTTGAATTCCTGATCTTTCCAAGACTTTTACCATGAAGGGTTGTTGAATTTGTCAAATAGATTCTCAGAATCTGGTGATATGTTCATGTGTTTTTTCCTTTGTGTTTGTTTATATAGTGGATTAGGTTGTTTGATTTCCATATATTGAACCATTTCTGGAATAAGGTCTACTTAATTATGATGGATGATTGTTTTGATGTGTTCTTGGATTGGTTTGTGAGAATGTTGTTGAGTATTTTTTGTTGATATTCATAAGGAAGATGTAGAAAAATACAAACGGATCCATATTTATCACCTAGTAAAAATCTCAAGTCCAGATGAATTAATGATCTTAACATAAAACAAGATACACTCAGTTAAATAGAAGAGAGGCAGAAAATAGCTTCAAACACATTGGCACAGGGAAAACCTTTCTGAATAGAACACCAATGGATCAGGCTCTCAGTTCAACAATTCACAAATGGGTCCTCATGAAACTGAAAAGGTGCTGTAAGTCAAAGGACACTAAATCAATAGGTGAGTTTTGGAAAAGATCTCTACTAACCTACTACATTTAATAGAGGGCTAATACCCAAAATATATAAAGAATTTAAGAAATTAGAATAAAAAATATCAAATAATCCAATTTAAAAATGGGGTACAGATCTATACATTGAATTGTCAACAGGAATCTTAAATGGCTGAGAAGCATTTTAAAAATGTTCAACATCCTCAGTCATCATGGAATTGTGAATCACAACCACCACGATATTCCACACTACACCAAGCAGAATGACTAAGATCAAAGAGTCAACTGAAAGCACATGCTGGCAAGAATGAAGAGAAAGACAAACAATCCTGTATTGTTGGTGGGATTACAAACTTGTGCAATCACTCTGGAAATCATTATAGCTGTTCTTTGGAAAATTGGAAATGATTCTACCTGCATATCCAGCTATACCACTCCTGAGCATATACCCAAAAAGTGCTCTTTTATACCAGAAGTACTTGTGCTCCACTATGTTCATAGCAGCCTTATTCGTAATAGCCAGAAGCCGAAAACAACCCAGATGTCTCTCAACAGGAGAATAGATACAGAAAACATGGTTAATTTATACAGTGTAATACTATTCAGTTATGAGAATGCTTATTATCACTTATAAAAGGTAAGGAAATAATCCTAGGGAAGGCAGAGGGAGGGAGCAAGGGAAGGAGGGAGGAGGGATCTGAGTAGGAGAAATAAACCAAAGGGGAAATTGGGGCAGAATCAGGTGTGCAGGGAGACAGAAGATAAGCCTAAAGGGCCAGGAGAATGAACATAAATATTCAGCTGCAGGGGTGGCAGACAGGCGGAATCTCTAATAAGTCTAATAAACCTTGGATGTGAAAGCCTCTCAGAACTCAATAAGGATGAACTTAACCAAAATGACTAACAGTGAGAAGATAGAACCTGAAGACACAACCTCCAGTAAATAGAAAGGGCCTCCAGTGGAGGTATGGTGCCACCCACCTACCTTCATATTTTTTCACCAGAATTTCCCCTTTCTAAACCAAATGCATGCTCAAAAATGGAGCAAAGATTGAAGGAAGAACCATCAGTGACTGTCCCATCTTGAGATTCATTCCATAAACCGTCTCCAAACCCTGACATTATTATTGATGCCATGTTGTGCTTGCAGACTGGAGTCTAGCATGGCTGTTCTTTGAGAGGCTCTACCAGCAGCTGACTGAGACAGATGCAGATACTTCATGCCACCCATTGAATTGAGGTCATGAACTGTTATTGAAAAATTGAAGGAAGGATTGAAGGAGCTGAAGAAGACAGAAACTCTATAGAAAAAACAAGAGTATTATCTACCCTGGACCCCTCAAATCTCCCAGAAAATTTCACATAACAAGAAACAATTTTAAGTTTATATTTGAAGGTCAAAATAAATTCAAAATTTTGTGAATATTTGTGAATTGTGAATATTACAGTTGATCATATAGTTTAGCCCTAGAAATACCTTAAGTCCATAGTTAAAAGATAAAGAAAGGAAACTTATATATGGGCACGATAGCTAATAATATAGATTTAGTACAAGAAACACTTTATCTTAAAGGCAATCAGAGGAAGTTTATATTTGAGCCTGTGATTATCCAGTTAGTTCATATAGTTTAGAATGAGAAATGTCTTAAGTCTATAGTTAAAAGACAATTAAGGGAAACTTATATTTGAGCATGATAGCTTATTTTGTAGATTCATCATAAGAAATTCTTTAAATTTAGTTAAAAGACAATCAAAGAAAACTTAAAATTTGAATTTGTGATTATACAGTTTGATCACATAGTGGAACATTTTATTAAAGTTAGGCTAATTTATGAGAAATACGCCAAGTAATGTTAAAACAATGGTATAGCAAGAAGAGGAAATATGAAGCATTTAGTTGTTGGAAACTGAGTTTTGGTAAGAAAGTAAGAGGTTACATCTGTGAAAGCTTACTTCAGAGATTGTGTATAGTTATTGCGAAGTCTGTATGAAATCTGGCAGTCTTATCAGGTTAATGCATTTATTAATGAGCTAATAGAGTGGTGGATTACCTCAGGGTATGTAGTTAGGTCTATTTTCTAGCTGTCAAGATACAGTTATCTTAGCTGTCAATGTAGAAAGAAATCTGAGAATATGTTATAATATAGGAGTCATGTATTAATTAAAATGAGAGAATTCCATCTATGGTCCACTACCTAAAAAGTTTCCAGGTCCCTGTGGTCTTCATGGCAAATTGGGTGGAGTCAATAGCCAAAAGAAAAGCTTTTACTCTGTGAAATATATATGTGTGAAATAAGACATGACCCACCTCAATTTAGGCAATATGAGACATTTGACTTTCAGAGTATCCTGCTTTGTCTACAGTTTAGACCACGTCCTGGCAGTGGGCAAGGCAATGGTGGTATTTTTCAGTGGTTATAATACAACAATCTATGTAGTCTTGTCACTATGCCCATATCTTCTTGGAAACCTTGAAGGATAACAGTTGGGTTTTGGAAGTCTCTGTCTGCTATAAGCTTAAACATTATACTTAGTAGAATTCTGACAAGATTGAGAGCAGTATATATTGGGCATATCTGAGTCAGATAACTTGTGTTTGTTTACTTACTTGTTTGAGAATGTATCTAGCAAATAGAGAACACTATGTTAATGGCAGTAGCAAAAGTAACAAGGCTAACACACACACAGACACACACACACAGACAACACACACAGACACACACACACAGACACACACACACAGACAACACACACAGACACACACAGACACACAGACACACACACACACACAAACACACTCACAGCAGTGATCTTTAACCTTTTACTGTTTAAAAGTTGTTACTTCCCAAGGCAAGATAGAGTGAAAACCTTATCTTAATTTTTAAGTGGCTTTGACAGGTTGTATCAGTAGAGACAAACACATTCAGAGACACACATAGAAAGAGACAAATGGCAGAGTTTGTCTAGTGCACACTTGGTTTAGAGTTGATGTGGACCAGAATGGAAAGAAATCAGAGGTCTGACAGAGGTGGTTTGAGACCATAGCATGGGCCACATGAAGGTATAGTATAGAATACTTTATTCAGGACATGGGTAGTTGAGGGTGTAGTAAATACATAAAAAGGCAGCGAGAGAAAGGAAGGAAGAAAGGAAGGGTGAGGGAGGTAGAGAAGAAGAAGGAGAGAGAGGAGGTTGAGGGAAGGGAAGGGGAAGAGTGAGAGTGAGAGGGATGTGGGGCTGTAGCTTGTGCATGATGTGGGTCCTGTTGTGTTGTGGTTCTTGCATTTCTGCAGCCCCAGGTGGCTGGAACCATGGCTCCGGAGAGCAGAAGCATGGGAATTTGACTGAGTGCATTCCACACAGTGATGGGCAGACACTGGGCTGTGAGAAACTGTGGGTCTCCACCTGGGTGTGGTGAGATCTTAGCCTGAAGTCATGTGGGGGCAGAGTTCCTGAGTGGGGGTGTCTCTGGGCCAAAACAGCTGACCAGGAGACTGATGGTCTCTGTCTTTGGGCTCTCAGATGCCACTGGGAGCCAAGGAAGAACTGAGACATGAAGGCATACAGGCTGGACAGGCCCATAGCTGAGAGGGATGAGTGGGAGATGGTCTAGTGGTGCCCCGTGGGGTGAGACTCTTGGTTACTGGCACTTGCTTGGCTGGGTCACTAGCTTGCTTGAGTTGTCAAGGCTCTTTGGCTAGAACATAGAGAAGTCTTCTAGCAGGAGATTAAGCAGTGGCTCGGTAGTCAAAGGCCTTCTCCATAGTTCTCCATGGTTGTAGTTGCCAGCAGCCACAGTCAAAACCAGGTTCACCTGAAAGAGAGGATGAAAATGGAGAAGGGACAGGAGGATGGGAAGAGATGAAGCCAGGACAAAGTTCCCTGATCAAAGCTCAAGGTTTATTGTTTGACTATCAAATTTAAAGGGGAAAATCCCACCCCCACAAGAAGAGTCTCTTCTTCACTTTAGCCCAAAGGCATGGGTGAGGGGTATGCATCCTTAATCACTGTCCAGAGGTGTTTCAAGCAAGCTCAGCAGGTAGTCTATTTAACTCAGCTCCTGTGGCAGACTGCAGGTCTCCAAGGCTGGCAGTGCCTCCCAGGTCCTATTGTTGTTTGGTCTATTGTGGTAAACAGCTTGTCTGGCCTGCTCAGGCTGGCAGGCTGGGGGAAGGGCACAGTTCCCCCCTTAATTTTTTAAGATGGCAGGGCCAATATCTGGATGGGGCACAATATTTCATCCCGTCTAGGGTCTCCAGTGGCCAGGTGACTGTGTCTGGCTTAGGTTGGCATTTATATTACTCCTATATTACCTGTCATTGAGGAAAACATACATAGCATATTGATGTATGCCTCTGTCTTAGGTTTATAGGAGCTCAAAACACTCTTACCCATTGTTGACTAACTGGCTATCATTGGCACACTATTTAGACCAAGACCACATTCAGACCAAAGGACCTGTGGGTGTATGCTAGCCGCAATTTTTTTTACAGAATTGTGTAACTGCCAAGAGGAAATAGCTGAGCTTGCTGAAAGCAAACCTGTGTGAGGGCAATCATCCTGCTTAAAATACAAGGTTCAAAGGTTAAAAGCAACATGATTATCCAAGCAAAGATTGGAAGTGGAAGTATTCCAGTATCTAATCCAACTGCTAATTAGCAGGGATCAGACACAAGTCTGGCCACCAGGTGGGTGGCTTAATAAAAATTACTTACTCTCCAGTAAGAGTGGACACTGTTAAATCAATTTAAATCAGCTGGCTGATTTTGAGCCATCTTCATCATTAAAATGATAATTATTAGGTTCAAGATCTTTGTCCACTTGATGGACCAATCTTTCAGGTAGCCACTGGGCTTTGTTCTCTTTGACTGAAAAAAATATAGACTGAGCCATGGCCCCAAATTAAAACAGTGTCAGGACCATTCCAAGTATTAGTTAAGGGGTCTCTCCACATGACCCTGGCAAATGAGCTGGAAATAACTGGATGCCAGTGGCGATCAACTGCAGACTGACCTTTAGCATCAGTTTGCAGAAAGTTTAAAACAAATAAAACAAAAGCAAGGTGTGCTTTTGGTGACCTTGGGGGGTATAATTTATCCTTTCTAGTTTTAACAAGCCAATTTTTTAAAGTGTGATGTGCACGTTCAACAATTTCTTGTCCCATTGGGCTATAAGGAATTCCAGTTTTATGTTCAATGCCAAATTCCTTACAAAATGATATAAAGTTGTTTCCAGTGTAGGCTGGCCCATTGTTTTGAGGACTTTAGGTAATCTCATAGCATTAAAGGCTTATAAGCAATGATTAATTACATTTCTAGAGGCTTCTTCTGAATGTAGAGAAGCAAAAAGGAATCTTGAGCAAGTGTCAACACAGACATGTATATATTTTAAATTTTCAAATTCTGCATAGTTACATCCATTTGCCAAATATAATTAGGCATAAGGCCTCTTGGATTAATGCCTAAATGGGGAGCCGGGGATAAAATAAGACAGTTAGAACACTGTTTTACAATCATTTTAGCCTGCTCCTTAGTGATCTTATGTCAGAGCCTTAAAGTGTGACTCGAGAGATGAAATTTATTATGATCTCATCTAGCCAAAGCAACAGGATCCAAAATTAAGGCTTCTCCTATTAAAGCTCTGTCAATATGATCATTGCCTGCAGCTAAATGTCTAGAAAGGCCAGAGTGAGCTCTTACATGGCCAATATAAAAGGGATTTTTTTTTCTGGTAAGAATGAGGTTTTGTAATCTCAAAAACAAAGATCTGGCTGGAGTATTAAACTGCAATACACCACAAGTTTCTAGCAAGGGTACAGACTGAGCCACATATAGGCTATCAGTAAAAAAGATTAAAAGCACCACTTACAGACTGAAAAACATTTAGAACTGCTGTCAGTTCTGCTAGTTGAGCAGAGAGTCCAGGCATCTCTATGACTACCTGTTGGTTATTTAAGAGATACCCTGTTTGTCCTTTAGAAAAATTAAAAGAGCATCATGTAGAGGCTGTAAGGAAGTCATGTTAGGAAAGATAACTTCATGTACATTTAGAAACTGTATCAATTTATCTGGAGGATAATGATTGTCTATAATGTCATTAAATCCTTTTTGAGCAAGCAACCAATCTATACTACGTTGCTTTAACCAAGTATTTTGATCTGCATTAAAATGCTAAATAATGACTTCTGGCTCTTTGCTGAAATAAGTCAATGTCTGTTTTTTTTTTCCAAGTACAATCATATGGGCTATGCCTCATAATATGGTAGGATGTTACATTTAGGGGATATCTTTGAATGTATCCACATGAGTAGAGCCTTTTGCCACAACAATCTTGTAGGTGTATAAGTTGTATCAAAAATTAACAAATGAAAAGGTAAGGAATAATCTATGTAAATGACAAATTGTTCCTCAATGGCTCTTTCTATTTGTTGTAAGGCCAACAATCCTTTTGGGTTTAAGGATTGAGGGGAGGTAGGATCAACACTCCCTTTGAGAATATCAAATAAAGGTTTCAATTCCCCTGTCATAAGCTTTAAATAGGGACAAAGCCAATTGATATTGCCTAACAACTTTTGGAAATCATTTAAAGTTTTAAAACTGTCCCTGTGGATGATTATCTTTTGGGGACAAACAGCTTGATCTGTAAGTCTAAAGACTAAATAATTATAAGGCTCCCGAGTTTGTACCTTTTTAGGAGCTATCTGTACTCCTTTATCAGCTAATGTCTGTTGTAAATTTCTATAACATAAAAGCAAGTCCTGAGGATGTTTCCCTTCTAAAAGAATATTATCTGTGTAATGACAGATGTACATTATTGGCTATTGCTGTCTTACAGGCTCAGTGGCTTGTGCTACAAATTTTTGACATAATGTAGGACTATTAGCCATGCCCTGAGGAAGAATCATTCATTGATACCTTTTTATTGGCTCTTTAAAATTAACAGAAGGAACACTGAAAGAAAATCTTTTGCAATCCCAAGGATGCAAGGGAATGGTGAAAAACAATCTTTTAAATCTACCATTATTTTATAATACCCTTTAGGAATGGCTACTTTAGGAGATGGAAGCCCAGATTGTAGAGCTCCCATAGGTACCATGGTTTCATTAACCTTTCTTAAATCTTGTAACAATCACCATTTTCCAGATTTTTTTTAATAACAAATATTGGAGTGTTCAAAGGTGACTAAGATTTTACTATATGTCCTGCCTGTAATTGCTCCTGCACAAGCAATGAAGCAGCTTCTATTTTTTAGACAAAAACCACTGATCAACCCATACTGGGACATTATTAAGCCATTGAATTTTATCAGCATGGAATGCAGGCAAGACAGTGGCCATCATGGAAAATACCCCAAACCTCTAGTGTCAGAATGAGTCTTAGGTGCTTCAAAAGTTTTAATACCTTGCCCTTCTTTTCCTAGTTTTTGGCCAGGCAAAAATCCTTGTCTTAGCATTTGTTTACTCTCTATTTCATTAGGGCTACACATCATAATACCCATCTGTGACAAAAGATCTCTTCCCCAGAGGGTGACAGGCAAATTTGGCATCACATAGGGCTGAATTTGTCCTGAATTGCCTTCTTCATCTCTCCAATTTAGAAGTTTAGAACTCCATTTCGGGTTATTGACATAACCAATTCCCTGAAGGTGAGTGAGAGTATCAGACAAAGTCCAAGCTGAAGGCCACTCTTGTCCTCTAATAATTGTTATGACAGCTCCCATGTCCACCAGTTCTTTAAAACTTTTTTCCTTCAATTATTACCTTAAGATTAGGTCTTTTGCTAGTAATAGATTGAACCCAATACACATCAGAATAACCAAAGCAATCTTGTCCTCTCTCATTCTTAACAAGTTTGGAAGGAAGTAGATGCAACAGAACAAAAACAAGTTGAGCAATTCTTTTGTCATCAGGCACAGTTATAACTCCCTGGGGGGAAACCAGCCATGATCTTAATTTTTCCCTCATAATCACTATCTATGACCCCTGGATAAATTTGCAATCCTTTTACAATACTACTGCTTCGGCCCAAAAGTAATCTCCATGTCCCTGGAGGCAAGGGCTCAAAAACTGTGGGAAGCGTCTGAACTCCCATTTCTGGTATCAGTACTGTATAAGTAGTCAAACTGAGGTCCAGTCCTGCACTTCCTGGGGTTGCTCTAATAAGTTCTGAAATAGATTTTGCTGGTTTGGCAACAACTTCATGGCCCCATAAGCTGTTGGCTGTGGATTTTTGGGGGCCTAGGGCTGGCCCCAAAACTCATTTCCCAATAAGGAATGGCCCTGATTATCTGTTTTAGATTTGCACACTCCTTAGCACAATGATAACCCTTCTTGCACCACATTCAAATTTCTGATGCGCAACCTGATTGATTGCTTGCGCCCTTTCTCTTGGGACAGTCATTTTTAAAATGACCTGAATCTCCACATCTTTTATCTGTATGGTTCTGTGCAAGCATTGCATGTATAGTGGTCCCTTGAAAAGAAGCAGCCATGGCCAGACCCTGATTGTAAGAGGGCCCGATTTCAGCTCAAAGACAAATGTATCCATGTAAATCCGTCTTTGCTTGTAAGGTCTGATTGCCAAGCAGCAAGCTGCATTAGCAGTCTCATAAGCCAATTATGTAACAAAAGGAATTCCTGACTGAGCATCCCTGAAAATTGTACCAGCTGCCTTTAGCAGCCTATCTATGAATTTCTGGAATAATTTATCAGGGCCCTGTTTAATACTGGATAAATTCGCACTAAGTTCCCCCTTAGTAGGTAATTGATTCCAAGCATGGTGGGCAGCCATTGCAATCTGTGCATACACACCTGCAGGTAACTCAACCTGATTAGCATTACCTTTATATTGACCTTTTCCTAAAAGCATGTTAAGATCCTAATCTGCATTATCTGCCTGAGCATTCATCATGGCAGTTTTCTTACTAGTATTATAGGTGGGAGAGGCTTGAGGCATGTCTGCATTTTTCCTGCTCAGGTACTCTCAAGAAAGTAAGTTTTTCTAAGGCGAGAAATCTACACACATTTCATAGAATGGCCTTTATAATTTTTCACTCTACACAAGTACCATAGGTTGAGTTGAAAGTGCATAGGGGGGCCAATCTTCGTGACATTTAGAAGCCCTTTCCTTTAAATCAGCTTCTTCTTCTAGATCTGATTCATCATCAGAATCTCCAATTTCTTTTATCTGAGCTGTAAAAGATGTACTAGGTCTACACTTCTCTGATTTAGAGTTGAGAGTGCCCCTTTTTGTAAAAGTGTTCTCTGATAGGCGTTCTTGGAGCTCTTCAAGCTGTGCCTGGGCAGTGGATAATGCCTCTAAGGTCTCTTTATCTATTTTATTATCAATAGCATCTTTTACAAGCTCCCAAAGGCAGAGGGCGTTAGGATCTGCCTTGGTGGTTTTTAAAACTTGTCCTGAAGACCCCCATACTAGAGAGACCCTTCCTCAAGCCTCTGGAAATCGCAACCACCCAAAGATCACAAGAAACCATACCTGGATGCAATCAGCAGAGGCTTTCTTAGGGAAGTAAGCCGGCGGTCAAAATGACAAGCTCTTTAGCTCCAAGAGCAAGGTTTTGGCCTAGAGTGGTGGGTTAAAGGGTCTTTTATAGCATGGGGTGGGGAAGGAAGGCATTTTCGCGCGCTTACACATGAATGGTTGCATTTTCGCGCTGTTACACATGATTGGTTGTTTTACAAATTTTGGCACACTCATTCTTCTCAAAAATGTGGTTTTTACCATGCCATTGTGTCCTATCCTGCCATTTACCAACTATTTCAGATTGGCTATCTTTGCTTCTTCCTGCTATAGCTCCACCTAGGAGGCAGCATCTTTTATCTGTGGTCAGGAATGTGTCTTCCTGCCTTGGGCGAGGCTTGAGGAATGTAATCCAGCAAGTGTCCTTCACCTGGAATGTGAAGGCCTGAAATCTTATTTTCAGTTCCGAGTTCTGTAAGGTGAAAAATCTACACATATTTCATAAAATGGCCTTTATAATTTTTCATTCTACAGTCCAACTGTTTCCCAGGTTTTCTTATTCAATGTTCCTTCTTGTGGGAACCATGGGCAGTATGAATTTATTTCTGCCAAGAAGTTTTCTAACATACTATATGAAAACCCTGTGCCTCCCACCTTGTTTAGAATTCTCCTAACCCATAATTCATTGTCAGCTCCTAGGTCAAATTGGCACTGGGCCAGCACCTATTTCACCTAAACCATACCTCTGATAAACACACTTCCTGCAAACAAGGCCCTCAAAAAATAACCATAACTAGTGCTAGTATCAAAATTGTTTGCTACTTACCAAGTGTGCAAGATACTCTCCTTCTTGTTCCATTTCCTGTAGAGCTCTACACAAGACAACATTCTTCAGCTGATCTCTTTTCCTCAGGCCCTAGGTCTGGTGCCATTCTGTAGCAGCCAGCAGCCACAGTCAAAATCAGTTCACCTGAAAAAGAGGTTGGGAATGGAGAAGGGACAAGAGGGAGGGAAGAGATGAAGCCAGGACAAAGTTCCCTGATCAAGGCTCAAAGTTTATTGTTTGACTATCAAATTTAAAGGGGAAAACCCCACCCCCACAAGAAGAGTCTCTTCTTCACTTTAGCCCAGAGGCATGGGTGAGGGGTATGCATCCTTAATCACTGTCCAGAGGTGTTTCAAGCAAGCTCAGCAGGCAGTCTATTTAACTCAGCTCCTGTGGCAGACTGCAGGTCTCCAAGGCTGGCAATGCCTCCCAGGTCCTATTGTTGTTTGGTCTATTGTGGTAAACAGCTTGTCTGGCCTGCTCAGGCTGGCAGGCTGGCAGGCTGGCAGGCTGGGGGAAGGACACACATGGTAGAGCCCCAAAGACACAAGGAAATCCATGGTTTTCAAAGGTCTATTGTCATGGCAGAAAGTAGATGAAACTGTACCCCTCAATTTCTCAGGGTGGACCTGAGTTAAAAAGGGAGGGACAAGGGGGGTCTAGGAAGGAATGCATAATTGGCTATGCCCTCTGGCCTTTAGGTATCTCATTAACATGGAGATCATGCCCTCTATCTGTGCTAGGTGACACAAACCTCTCTTTGGGAGGGGCTGTAGGGGTGTTGCCCTACTTGACTGAAAGGCTCTGATCAATGTAGGTCTTTGGCCAAGTGTTAGGAGCCTGGAGTCATGGAGTGTGGCAAAATATTTGCTGTCCCTTGCAGGGTCTCTAGCCATCTCTACTCAGTGCTCCACCAGAAACCAAGCTATCCTTTCATGGTCCTACAGGGGTTGGGGAGGGGGAGAGAGAAAGAGATGGGGACGGGGGAGGCAGAGAGAGGGGAATAGGGAGAGGGACAGAGAGAGGGAGAAGGAGAGAGTATTGGCCAGCCATGAGCAAATGGAGAGATGGGAATGGGAATCAGGTGGGTGAGGTAAGGATTCTGAACAAAAGGAGAGCAATGAAGAGAGGAGGTGGCCAGCAGCCACTTTTATAGTATGTCAGGCACACCTGACTGTTTCCAGGTAACTGTGGGGTGGTGCCACAAGGTGGGCATGTTTGGGTGGGTGAGGGGATAGGGACTGGGTGGGTTAGAATGAGGGGATGGAAGTTGGTGGTACGTATGTATGTATGTATGTATGTATGTATGTATGTATGTATATATGTATGTATGTATGGGTAGGAGAGGAGCCTCTCAGAGGCAAATGGGAGGGGGAATCAGGTGAAGAACTACAGGAGTGTCCCTGGAAGAGGACAACATTTAGAGTTTAAATAACAAAAGAATTTAATTAAATAAAAGAAAGAAGGAACAAAAGAGAAATAATGACCAAAAGGGAATAGCCTTCTGTGTACAGCAGAGAGTGGTACTTTTGAATTTGTAAGTTGCAAGTCTTGACCTGTTATATTTCCTTTAATTACACTGTATTTTAATAGATTTTTAAAATTAGAAGAAAGTTACACAAACATAATTCTACTTCCAACAACAAAAGAGACAGGAAGCAACACTCATTTTTCCTTAATATCACTTAATATCAATGGACTCAATTTTACAATAAAAAGACATAGACTATGAGACTGGATATGTAATCAGGACCCAACATTTTGCTGCATACAGGAAACATACCTTTGTGCAGAAGACAGACACTACCTCAGAGTAAAAGGTTGGAAAACAATCTTCCAAGCAAATAGTCCCAAGAAACAAGCTGGAGTAGCGATTCTAATATCAAATAAAATCAGTTTTCAACCAGAAGTAATCAAAAAAGATAAAGAAGGATACTTCATATTCATCAAAGGAAAAATGTACCAAGAGGACCTCACAATTCTCAACACCTATGCCCCAAATGCAAGGGCACCCACATACATAAAAGAAACTTTACTAAAGCTTAAAGCATACATTGCACTCTACACAATAATAGTGGGAGATTTCAACACCCCACTCTCAGCTATGGACAGATCATGGAAACAGAAACTAAATGGAGACACAATGAAACTAACAGAATTTATGAACCAATTGGATTTAACTGACATCTATAGAACATTTCATCCTAAAACAAAAAATTATACCTTCTCAGGACCTCATGATACCTTCTCCAAAATAGACCATATAATTGGTCACAAAATAGGCCTCAACAGATACAAAAAGATTGAAATAATCCCTAGTACCTTATCAGACCACCATGGACTAAGACTTGTCTTTGACATGGACAAAAGCAACAGAAAGCCCACATACACTTGGCAACTGAACAATGCTCTACACAATGATAACTTGGTCAAGGAACAAATAAAGAAAGAAATTAAAGACTTTTTAGATTTAAATGAAAATGAGGACACATCATATCAAAACTTGTGGGACTCATTGAAAGCAGTACTAAGAGGAAAAATCATACCTCTAAGTGCTCACAAAAAGAAATTGGAAAGAGCATACATTAACAACTTGACAGCAAACCTGAAAGTGTTAGAACAAAAAGAAGCTAGTATACCCAAGAGCAGTAGACAGCAGGAAATAATCAAACTCAGGGCTGAAATCAACCAAGTTGAAACAAAAAGAACTATACAAAATATCAATAAAACCAGGAGCTGGTTCTTTGAGAAAATCAACAAGATATACAAACCCATGGCCAGACTAACCAAAGGCCACAGAGACAGTATTCAAATAAATAAAATCAGGACTGAAAAGGGAGACATAACAACAGACACAGAGGAAATTAAAAAAATCATCAGATCCTACTACAAAGGCCTATACTAAACAAAATTGGAAAATCTGGAGGAAACGGACAATTTTCTAGACAGATACCAGGTACCAAAGTTAAACGAGGAGCAGATAAACCATCTAAACAGTCACATAACTCCTAAAGAAATAGAAACAGTCATTAAAAATCTCCCCACCAAAAAAAGTCTAGGGCCAGATGGTTTCAGTGCATAATTCTTTCAGACCTTCTAGGAAGACCTAATACCAATCATCTTCAAGCTATTCCATTGAATAGAAAAAGAAGGAACACTACCCAATTCATTCTATGAAGCTACCATTACACTCATACCTAAACCACAGAAATACCCCAAAAGAAAGAGAACTACAGACCAATCTCACTTATGAATATTGATGCATAAATACTCAATAAAATTCTCGCAATCCAAATCCAACACCACATCAAAACAATTATCCATCAAGATCAAGTAGGCTTTATCCCAGGAATGCAGGGATGGTTTAATATTTGGAAATCCATCAATGTAATCCACTACATAAATAAACTTAAAGAAAAAAAACACATGTTCATCTCACTAGACGCTGAGAAAGCATTTGACAAAATTTAACATCTCTTCATGTTAAAAGTCTTGGAAAGATCAGGAATTCAAGGCCCATAGCTAAGCATAGTAAAAGCAATATACAGGAAGCCAGTAGCCAACATCAAACTAAATGGAGAGAAACTTGAAGCAATCCCACTAAGGTCAGGGACTAGACAAGGCTGCCCACTCTCACCTTACCTATTCAATATAGTACTGAAAGTCCTAGCTACAGAGATTAAACAACAAAAGGAAGTCAAAGGGATACAGATAGGAAAGGAAGAAGTCAAAATTTCACTATTTTCAGATGATATGATAGTATACTTAAGTGACCCTAAAACTTCCACCAGAGAACTCCTAAACCTGATAAACAACTTTAGCAAAGTGGCTGTATATAAAATCAACTCAAACAAATCAGTAGCCTTCCTCTATTCAAAGGATAAACAGGCTGAGAAAGAAATTAGGGAAATGACACCCTTCATAATAGCCACAAATAAAATAAAATATCTTGGAGTGAATCTAACCAAGCAAGTGAAAGATCTGTATGACAAGAACTTCAAGTCTCTGAGGAAAGAAATTGAAGAAGATCTCAGAAGATGGAAAGATCTCTCATGCTCCTGGATTGGCAGGGTTAACTTAGTAAAAATGGCCATCCTGCCAAAAGCAATCTACAGATTCAATGCAATACCCATAAAAATTCCAAATCAATTCTTCATAGAGATAGAAAGAGTAATTTACAAATTCATTTGGAATAACAAAAAACCTAGGATAGCGAGAACTATTCTCAACAATAAAAGAACTTCTGGGGGCATCACCATCCCTGACCTCAAACTGTACTACAGAGCAGTAGTGATAAAAACTGCATGGTATTCCTACAGAGACAGACAGGAAATCAATGCCATAGAATTGAAGACCCAGAAATGAACCCACATACGTATGGTCACTTGATCTTTGACAAGGGAGCTAAAACCATCCAGTGGAAAAGGGACAGCATTTTCAACAAGTGGTGCTGGCTCAACTGGAGGTCAACATGTAGAAGAATGCAAATTAATCCATTCTTATCCCCTTGCACAAAGCTCAACTCCAAGTGGATAAAGGACCTTCACATAAAGCCAGGTACACTGAAACTAATAGAAGAGAAGTTGGGGAAGACCCTCGAATACCTAGGCACAGAGGAAAAGTTCCTGAACAGAACATGAATGGCTTATGCCCTAAGATCAAGAATCGACAAATGGGACCTCATCAAATTGCAAAGCTTCTGTAAGGCAAAGGACACTGTCAACAAGACAAAACGGCAACCAACAGATTGGGAAAAGATCATTACCAATCCTACATCCGATAGAGGGCTAATATCGAATATATACAAAGAACTCAAGAAATTAGATGCCAAACAACAAAATAACCCCATTAAAAATGGGGTACAGAGCTAAACAAAGAATTCTCAGCTGAGGAAACACGAATGGCAGAGAAGCACCTTAAGAAATGTTCAACATCCTTAGTCATCAGGGAAATGCAAATCAAAACAATACTGAGATACCATCTGACACCAGTCAGAATGGCTAAGATCAAAAATTCAGGTGATAGTAGATGCTGGTGAGGATGTGAAGAAAGAGGAACAGTCCTTCATTGTTGGTGGGGTTGCAAGCTGGTACAACCACTCTGGAAGTCAGTCTGGTGGTTCCTCAGAAAATTGGACATAGCACTACCTGAGGACCCAGCTATACCACTCCTGGGCATATACCCAGAAAATGCCCCAACATATAACAAAGACATACGCTCCATCATGTTCATAGCAACCTTATTTATAATAGCCAGAAGCTGGAAAGATCCCAGATGCCCTTCAACAGAGGAATGGATACAAAAATGTGGTATATTTACACAATGGAATATTACGCAGCTATTAAAAATAATGAATTCGAGAAATTCTTAGGTAAATGGATGGAACTAGAAAATATCATCCTGAGTGAGGTAACCCAATCACAAAAGAACACACATGGTATTTACTCACTGATAAGCGGAGATTAGTGTAAAAATTTGAAACAACAAAAATTCAACTACCAGACGACATGAAGCTCATGAAGAACAAAGAACAAGTGAGGATGCCTAGGTCTTTCTTAAAAGGAGTAACTAAAAAATCAAGGGAGAAAATATGGACACAAAGTGTGGGACAGAATCTGAAGGAGAGGTTGTATGGAGGCCATTCCACCTGGGTATTTTTTCCATGTGCAGTCACCAAAAATAGACTCTGATATGGATGTCAGGAAGGGAAAGCTGACAGCAGCCTGATAAGGCTGTCTCATTAGGGGTCCCCCAGAGTCTGACATACCCAGAGGCAGATACTCACAGCTAACCATAATTTGATCAAAAGTTCCCAATGGAGAAGTTAGAGAGTAAACTAAAGGAGCCTAAAGGGTTGGTGGCCTCATGAGGAGAGCAACAATACCAACCAGCCAGAGCTCCTCAGGGTCTAAACCACCAGCCTAGGTGCACATATGGAGAGCCACATGACTCCAGATGTACATGTAGGGGAGGATGGCCTTGTCGGGCATAGGTGGGAGATGAGGTCAATGGTACCTTGAAGGCTGAGCACTGAGTGGGGGGGGGGTAATCTGAGGGTGGGGAGGGGAATTGGGGGGTAGGTGGGTAAACACTCTCATAGAAGCAGAAGGAGGGGGATGGGATAAGGGGTTCCTGGTAGGTGGGGGGAATACAGTAAGGGGATAAAATTTGAAATGTAAATATTATATCCAATAAAAGAGGGGAAAAATAGAAAAGCGGTTAGAACCAATATTCTTAATAAAATGTCAGCCCTCTTTAAAAAAAAAAAACTATCTTGATACTAAAATTTGTTTTGAGAATTGTATATTGCAGAATGATCAGCCTTGGTGTATCTACTCAACAAACAAGCTGGGCAGACCTGCTCAAACCTCTGAGGTCCGGGAATTCCATCTGGAGGCAGCGAAGACACAGCATCAGAGGATTGTCAGTTTGCTCTCCCCCCCACTCCTCTTCTAATATCTCAACGCCCATAATCAGCTTGAAGAAGCTAATGAAGAGTCAGCGCCCCTATTCCCTGGGCTTGGGGACTAAGGTGGTAAATGTTGGGTTGTCTTTCTAGGGGAAAGTAGTGGTTTTGTGGGAATAGAGAGGATTAGCTAGGGTTTATTGCATAGCCATATCCTATTAGTAGAAATCTGTATAATTAGTATCAAGATGAAGATATAAATTCTTAAATGGCACCAATTTACTTTGTTTACAAATTTTAAGGTTTTCATTGGCATGAGCTTCTTAGTGATATAAGAGTGAGATGAATATTGTTACTCTCATAGGCATTGTACCAGTATAACACACTTAGGAATACAAGGCTTAGACCCAGTCCTTCTTTAACTTTTTTTTTAAACTGATTTGAGATGGTCAGCCTGTGAGTTAAGGGACTACAGCAAACTCATGATTTGGAGTTTACTGTTAGGGTGTTTTCTATGTTTTATTTAGAAATAGCTGAGTGGAGTTAACAGGCAACAGTCCAGATTACCTTACATGGATAGTTGGTTTTCAAAACATCAGAAATCCACAGAATTGACATGACAAACATTTTTGTATTAATGTTCATTTTGATTAGAGACCTGTCTGCTCCTGACAGCTTCCTATATTGAATTCTAAGAAGAAATTGAGCATCTTTGGAGTTACTCCACTTGTGGTGAGACAGCCACTAGACAAGAAGTGCCTCTGTCCTTCTACAGACAAATTACTGTCCAGAAAATGACATACTTGCAGAATAGTCAACTGATTATATCTGCCTAGACAGAGTAATCAGCTCTTAATAATTCTGCAGCACTAAGGTCTGTCAGATGATCCTGGGCCAGATGGCGGAAGAACAGATGCTCCAATGTTATGTAGTAGAGGGAGTGTCCAGGTGTTCAGAGGTCTCTATAAATTGGCTAGGTTTTAGAAGCTATGCTTTGTGTTTCCCACAATTACAGTTAACTCAGTCATTCTGGATTTCTGTCGGGGTTGAAAACTTATAGCCTCATAGCCAATTCTGGCTATTTACCTTGAGAGAAAAGATTTGAGTGGATGGTCGTCAGCTGACATTCATCCTAAAGCCAAGGAAAAAGCCAGGTTCAGAACTAAGTGTTTTAGTTAGGAGAGACGACACAGGTTCTGATTAGTCAACAAAATGACTCATACCCATATGAGGACTATCTTGTACCTCATGCGTACAAATTGGCATAATTATGCTCTAATTGTATTTTGAGAGAAAAGTTTCATTTTAATAGGAAGGGTGATATGTAGGAGGATCTAAGGTGGGAGGAGTACTGAGAGAAAGAGAAGGTGTAAGAAGAGGAGGAGAAGAAGGAGAGGAGAAGCTAGGTGATGAAAGAGAGAAAGAGGGGGGAGACAGGGAGGCAGATGTTCATGTATCTCCACCAGTCAAGATAGTTGATATATCTAGGTTGGGTAGTAGGTTACACCTCTGATTGAGCAATTCCAAACTTATAAAGCCTATGATTAACATTTTTTAAAAAAATGTATATGTGCAACAAGAAAAAGGGGGCATGGGATAGGGGCTTTCTAAGGGGGGAATGGGGAAAGGGGATGGCATCTGAAGTGTAAATAAAATATCTAATAAAAAATGAAAAAAAAAGAAGCAAGAACAGATACCAAATAAATTTCAAAGTAGGGTTTCAAAAAAAAAAAAAAAGGCATAAATCTTGAATTTGGGATACAGAAGAGGGAAGAAAGAAAAGAGAAAAAACCAAGAATATCACCATGGAGCTTGAAGCCAAGAATAGAATTGGTAAATGATCTCTAGGCTGCAGTAAGAACAGTTTACAATGGTTAAAGTGAAAATAAGATTCCTTCAAATTTATTTGTGGTTGTTCTATCACTCCTGTTTAAGATGAAAATATGCATTTGTAAAATTTCATAGGTGTATATATGTATTTACACTCAGCAGTATTACTGAAAAATTAATTTCTAGATATTTTTCTGCAAACTTTATAAATGAAGATATGACAGAATATTATAAATGTTATTTTAACTGTTATCAATAATGAAAATGAGGCATACAAGAAGTTTAATAATTTGGGACAGAGTTTAATCATGAAATCAAAATAAAAAACTCATAAGCAAGCTTGAATATCACTCAGAAAGAGAAATGAAATAGATATCACAGGTGAATGGAGGGAGGGAACTTGGTGAGACAGGAGATGAGATGAGTAACAGGGATGGAGATTAGGTGTGGAGAGAGGGGAACAGAGAGGGCTGGGAGACAGAACAGAAATCTGTGTTTTGTAACTCTAGGAATTGCCTGAGACCTGGGACTGGGGAGGCTCCCAGGAGCTTATAGGAGTGGCTATAGTGGCTATACCTGAGACTCCTAGTAGCTGGCAATGTGAAGCCTGAATTGGGCACCTCTTCTAGCCAGTCAAGACTTTCAGGATAGAGAGGGAGACATCAAACAACCAAGAAAATCTTTGAACCAAAACTTGTCCTGCCTACAAGACGCATGGGGATAAAGATGGAGCATATTGAGAGAATGACCAAACAATGATTTGCCCAACTTTAGACCCATGGAAGAGGGTCAAACTCTGATACTGTTAATGATACTCTGCTGTGATTGCAGGCAGGGATCTAGTATAACTGTCTCCTTAGAGGCTTCATACAGTAGCTAATGAAATTAGAGTTTTATTAAACAGCATAATGACTAAAGAAGACCCAAACTGAGATAAAACTGGAAATGAAAAACTTAGGAATTCAAACCAAGACCTCAGAGATAAGCTTCACCAGCACATGGAAAATAAAATCTCTAGCATTGAAGACAAGGTTAAAGATCTTGATAACATCAAAGGCTATTGTCAAGCCTATTATTGGTTGCTATATGCAAATTGATGGTAAGATCCTATTTCATAAGAAACACACACACTATAATATATATACATATATATTATATATAAATATATATATATAATTCAAGATGGTGCTTAATTGGATACTCCACTCCTAAAAAATTTGCTCAGCTGGCCAAGCAGGGAGGTTAATAATACTCAAGGCTGTGTGACTAGTTTTAAATCACTACTGTCTTTTCCTGGGAAGGACTGCTACCAGACCCCTCTCCTGGATGCCCTTTTTATACTCCTTAAGCTCCAGCAAGTGACCACTAATAACACACACACACACACACACACACACACACACACACACACACACACACACACAGCTTATCACTTTACAACTTGTCTTCTAGACACAATTGCTGAGCATATATACCTCCCCACTGGAAAAAGTGTGCCTTTACCAGTTTATTATCTCCATTTGCCCACCTGCTGTAAACTTAGTGGTTAATGCCACCTAGACCCTACCAAACATCCTTGGCCACATGCCTCTAGCAGAGGCCATAGGCCCTAGCTTACCTCAAGGCCTTACATGATTACTGCAATCTTCTTCCTCCAAAGCATGGCCCCCAAACCTCTCTCTCCTTTCACGTACCTCCTCTTTTGCCTAGAACCAGGAAGTCCAGCCTGTACCTTCTGCCTAGCAATTGGCCTCCTAGCTATCTTTACTGACAAATCAAGAACTAATTGAAAGTGCAATATCAATACAATTTACATTAAATACCATAATAACCAAGTAATTTTAACATGACAAATAAAAGAGCCTTAACACATACACTAACACTTGTTTGAAAACCAGATTCTATTCCACCTTTATCTCTTGCTAATATAACATTATACTGAATTGCAGCTGACTTTCAAATATGTCTCTGAAATGTCCAGAACCAGACTTCTAAATGAAGACTGTTTTTCCCAATATTGAATTGATTTCTATACCATTCCATGATTGACTCTACATAACTGGTCACATTAAAGGAAGTAAAAGAGTCATTATAACTTCTGTTTTTGATTTTTTGTCCCACAAAGTCTAAAAACTTGAGGGAAGGCAGCTTGTCTCATCTGGGGCATAGGTAAGCAAAGGTGAACCAGGATCATGTGTCCAATACAGCTTCCTAGTCATGTTTGTTAGGTCACTCATCAAGGTCACAGGTCAGCATCATTCTTTGTTCCAGCATCAGCATGCTCACCAATCACTGTGCTAGCCACCAAGCTCCTTCATCATCCTTCAGACGAAAAACAAACATGCTCTCTTTTCCATATTAAATACCTGATCAAGATCTAGCCATATGCCAGTAAGTGGATCCTCCCTTTTCATCTAGGCATAAGTATGCCTATTCTTAGGGTGCCATAGACACTTAGCAGACCATTCCAATATTTTTCAGAGACAATCTATTCTGCACCCAGAATTTGGGGTGAAAATACAGACTAAACTTTATAGGGAATGGCATGAAATTCAGAGCCTCATTTCAGTTTTACTTAACATCAATGCAGTATCTTCCTAATATTATTTCTACATTTTGAATGTTCAGGCCCTTGACTAAACTAGTTTACAAATATTACTTCTTATTATCATTTGTTAAGTTAAACTACATAAGCCACGTTAGCAAGCCTTATGCCTAGATTTAACACTGGGGTACTCTATATACAAATCACACAACCATGAAATATGGATTCTTCATTGGATAAGGAAATGATACAAACCTGGGCCAAATGACACCATTTTGTTCACCAGTCTGTTCCCCAACCAATATACTATATCATATTTATTCATATACTGTGGATTCATGGACTTAAACCAGGGAATATGCTCTTTCTGTTATATGTGCCCCTAATCAACCAAATATGAGGTATGGATCAATATATATATATATTGTCCTGTCAAATACTCACCTCTTGTGACTGTTTTTTAATTTGATTGGCAATATGGAGGTCCTACCACACTGTCTCCTTAAATGTTCTTATGCTATGATTCTTTGCAATTTTCTGGCACTTAGAGAATGAGACAAGAAATCTACCTTATGAAGAATAGACATTCCAGTGAACTTTCATGAGCATGATAATCCCCCTGCTCCATTTCAAAGATTATTCCCACCCCTTTAGCTGTTCACACACCAGATAGGAATTTATATAGAGTCATCATTGTTACAAAGTTGCCTACTCTACACAACCTCTCAATTAATGTCTCTTTACCCAGGAGTTCAGGAGTTCAGGAGGAATTGTTAGCCCTGTGATCTGTCACCATGAGTAATAAGCAGAAAACATCTGATGACTCTGATAGCTAAGAACTTTGGATGTTTCTTTTCACAACCATAGAACAGATGTGGTAGCAAGGGAAGAAAATGGTTTCTGTCCTGCTTCCTCATTCACATGTGTCATTGTGGTCACCCATATTGTCCTCCAATGCTATAATCTGCACCACAGATATAGGCAGCTTCATCCTCTGGCTGGATGTTGGAGATGCTTAAATAGCGATCAGCCCCAGAGCTGGAGCCAGAGAAGCGTTCAGGGATCCCATCCCCCTTGCTGTAGCTTCCATCATTTTTAAGTAACATCAAATACTTAGGAGCCTTGTCTGGATGTTGCTGGTACCATGAAATGGTGTAGGTGCTGTGCTCCTGACTCAAGGTGCAGGTGAGTTTGGCTGAGGCTCCCAGAGAGGCAACTGCAGAAGGCAACTGTGTCAGCACAGGTTGGGAGAAAGACCCTGAAAAAAAGAGAAACTTGTTATGTATGTCCTGGGATGAGAGGACAGGGAAGAATATATCTGTCTGTCAGATGGTTTTCCTCAACTGGTGATCAGGGTGCAGGTGACTCTCCTGACCTGTACAATGAAGGAGGAGAAACAAGAGAGGTGTCCAGGCCATGGCGCAAACACCAGTAAGCATTACTGCCACAGATGTGATGTAGGCCTCTTATTTTTCTCAGAGAAGTGAGATGGTTATTCATGCAAATTTTTCTGTGTCAACCAAATCCATTCTTAGTGTGTGGCATCAAAAATCTGTATCTCATTTCCTGCCTAAGGCTGCTCAACCTTTTCAATGGCACCAGCTGCTGGGCCTGTTGAATCCCAAGAGAGATATTTTTGTTATTAGCTCGTGTTTTTCAGTGCCACCTATAGATCCTCCTGTGACCAGTTTCAGTTCTAACATGTCTGTGTCAATGTGACTTTCCCCAAGGCTTTGACCACCACTTTCTTATTAAGGTCAGAAGAACTTGCCTCCTCTGGGGCTGACTTTTACATTATCAGTTTTGTTTGGTTGCTCCTTCTCAGTAGGAGCAGTATGTAGACTTTAATATTTAAGGAACTTTTTATCCTAAGGCCTTACTCAAATACACTGAGGATATAGAATGTTCCTTCATGATTTCATTTTCAAAATGAACAAGGAGCTAGTTCCTGTCCTATCTCTTTACTTGGTTTCTTATCAGATTGAGTCATTGAGACTTATAGGTGATTATTGGTGCCTAGAGGGGAACATATTATATTGACAGATTCTCTTTATACATTAGAAATGAATATTCCTATAACATCACAAGGCAAAACAAACCAAGTTACAAAACATGTAATAACTGGATTGAAAAAATGCATTGGGTCTGTATTTGATCTTAAGTAAGAATTATAGTAACAATTGTGTGATGCTTTCAAAGGAAACTCATGGAAACCTGCTTACTACTTATTTAATCTAAAAATGTTATATTTAACTGGCAGTGTTGTAGGGGTACAGATTATTAAAAAGGGGAATAGTCTTAATTTTTAGGTAAAAATTATTGAATCAAAAAGAATAATTCACTGGCTCATTTGGACAACAGAAAGGTTATCAGGGCCAGGTGGGGGTATGCTAAAACCTGCTTATGCTTTACATGTTTAAAGAATTTTTTTGACATGGAAATGTTTGTTAAACATCTATCCTTTGGGCTCCTCTGGAAAGTATACAGAAGTAGAAATGGAAACATTATAAGAGCCATGGATGATAGTTAACTACAAGGAAACAGAATCTTTCAGACACAAGAGGACTGCAACACATATGAATTCACAGACATTGTGACAGCAGGCACAAGATCTGTATAGGTCCTGACCAGATACAGTCTCAGGACAGAGAAAAAGTGGGCAAAATGTCACACCCTTAGCAATCAATTCCTCTGTAATAGATAACTTCTGATTTCTAGCAGAGTTCTGCTACCTATATCAATTAACCAGATGCCAAGACAGGCCCCATGCCCAGCTACAGTGAGCCAACCCAGAAGAGACTCCAGTCTCTCTCTCTCTCTCTCTCTCTCTCTCTCTCTCTCTCTCTCTCTCTCTCTCTCTCTCTCTCTCTGTGTGTGTGTGTTCTGATTTTTTTAACTTTCTCTGACTTTATTTCATTTTTCTGTTTTGTTTTCTTTAATAGAAAGAAAAAACATGAAGTTGATTTAGTAGGGAGGTGGAATGATGTCTGTGAAGTTGGGGGAAAGAATTTGATCAAAATATGTTGTATGAAAAAAACCCTTAAAGTTATTAAACACTCAAGACAACTTGCTAATTGATAAAAAAACAATAGAATGAAAGACAAGGAAAGAGAGCTGGGGCAGGGTGTGTGTGAGAGAAACTAGAGTTAGATTTCTGTTGTTACTGATAGAATCTGTACATGGACGTTTACATTTCACCCTATTCAGAATTTTTGGCAAGCTGTATAGCTCAGAATATAAGTTCCTCTGTTGACAAGACTGAGAATATAAGTTGATTTCAGGAACATACATAGTGGAATTAAATAGCCAAATTACACAATTAGTTCTCTAGTTACTACACTCACATTGTGACGGATAGCCACACACAAACACATATTCAAAAACTGTCTTCCACAGATATATATATATATATATAATTTCTCTCTTTCTCCCTCTCTCTCGCGCGCACGCACACATACACACACACACACACACACACACACACACACACTTGCCAAGGTCCAGTCTTAATATAAGGAGGTTGCTGGGAAAGATAGTAATTGGAGCAGTGCTGATTCAGTAATGACTGGGGATCAGTAGTGGATGCAAGCTGTCAGTTTAGATACTCTTTCTGTTCCCTAAGATTCTTATCAATCTCCTTTCTGACAAGTCTTTTATTTTTTAAAATTACATCCTCAAGGCTTTGATCATTGTTTATAATTTTTAAATTATTATAAAATTTAAATTCTTAAATTTGCATAAATTCTGAGTCCTACATTAATAGTCCCAGCTCCCGCATCCTTAGACCAAAAACCAAGCACAAATCAAAAGCACATTTCCTTATCAGTTTTACATAGCCTGTTTTTCATGGGTAGCTATGCATAGCTCTTCTGGTTTCCTGATACAGCAGAGAACAATCTTTAGTAACTATTTCATGTAAAACCAGAAAGATGTCAGCCTATTAATAATAAAATAATTCTTTATAAAATATTTTAAAATTTATATAAGTAAACCAGTTAGCTCTTTCTAGTATCTCTCCAAGCATTATAATCTTCAGCTCTTCAAGTAGCCAGGAAAAAAACATACTAACTTTTAATATATGTGTATGTATCTGTTAATTCTCTAATCTTTGTTTCCTAATAATAGTAATTCCATAGCCTCATGTAGTCTTTTTATAATAACATTTGTTTCTAGATCCTATATACGTGTTTCTCTTAAAACATAAACCAATCTATCACTCACTTGTATTTTATAGACTCCTTTTCATAGATTTTATAGATTCTATCCCTGCATGTTTTTCTTGAGACTGCTTGAACTCTCTATTCTTGATGTCCCCAAGTTCATCCTTGCTAATTAATGCAGCAGTCATTAAACCAGAGAATGCATGTACCTCTTCAAGGTTCTAAATTCAAAGCCAAGTCTAACAAAGGATCATGTAGGCTTCTATGACCTTGGTGGGTATTTTGTTTAGATTCTTTCCCTTTACCCTAAAGTCCTGTTCCTCATCTTCCACAGCCTCATGACCACCTCCATTCTTCATTCCTGAGACCTACATCTGCTTCATTTATTATGGCATGATTACCTCCAAGTAGTGAGGGAGTATATTCCCCAGAGAAAGATTTAAAGTAACGTATTAAAGGTAACAGATCAGCTTCAGGGCAACTGCAACCTTCAGCACACATGGAGATCATGGGGATCAGTGCCCTGGTGATGTTTCAAGGGCAGGAACTGTGTCAGACTTCCCCTTATGCAGCCAAGCTGGACCAGTCACACACTCACATACATACTCACACACCTACTCCCACTCTCACACCCACACTCACACACATGAAATCATTAAATAAGTAAATAAATAAATTTTATAGACATTTGATCATTTTGGGAATGCCTCTCCTTTCTGCCAGCCTGTTATTTTGATTTACTTTAGACCCTTCTTTGGAATTGTTTGCATTTCCATACTGATACAAATTATTTGGGAAGTAGGGCCTTACACATGAAGAATGTTTGGTCCAATTTCTAACCCATACATACAGGGTCCACGCACCTTAACTTTTAATAATTATTTGTCTAATACAAGCTACAAACTGGTGTGATTTGGGTTTGAGCTTTTGTGACTCTTCTATTTATTTTGTTTCATACATCAATATACAATACAATGTACAACAAAAAACTTTTGGGATGTTCATTTTCTGCAATTTGTGTCAGGGTTAAATTTCTTAAGGTATCCCACTATAAGTGACATGCAAGTGTTTAGTGTCATATAATTGTAAAAATAACTAAAAACTGAGGTTCTAATAGAATCTTAATATTTCACATGTGTGTATTTTCACACATTCATAAGTCAACAGCTTTGAAGAAAAGGAATCTTCTAAAAGCTCATTTCTGTGTCATTGCTTACAGTACTAGTGATATTGAAAGAGGAGTAATATAATTTTTGATTTGAGACAGAGATTTTTTAACTTCAACATTTAGTTTCAGTTATAAAGCTCAAATATCGCTGGGCGGTGGTGGCGCACGCCTTTAATCCCAGCACTTGGGAGGCAGAGGCAGGCAGATTTCTGAGTTCGAGGCCAGCCTTGTCTACTGAGTGAGTTCCAGGACAGCCAAGGGCTACACAGAGAAACCCTGTCTCGAAAAACCAAAAAAATAATAAATAAATAAATAAATAAATAAATAAATAAATAAATCTCAAATAGCAATCAAAATATTTGTCCTTGGGGACAAAATGTGAGTCAAGAAAAAATGTGTACAAATTTAGAAATACTTTAGAAATGATTGCTCAGGTTTTAGTTCCCTGGGATGACAGTAATAACCATAAACAGTGTAGATTAACACAAGAAAGATGTGTTATCTCATACTGATGTAGACAGATTTTAAAAAATCACCAGCTGAGCTGAGCACCCTCTTGAATGCAGTGGGCATAGTAAAGGAACTGAAATAACTCATTTGTTGTTGAAAAGGAGAAAGTTTATTCCAAATTGCCAAGTTTATCACTTTGGAACGTATAGAGATACATAAGGGTACAGAAAAAAACTTTTAAGGGAACAAGTAGTTGGGAAGAGGGGAACCTGTGAGCTGTTACAAATGTATAACAAGTCCTTGTCAGTAGATATTAATAAACACCATGACCATGTGTTAATGAAAGAGGTATAGGGTGCTTTTGGCAGAGATAAGGGGAATGCAATCTTTTAGCAGGGATGAATTATTTTAAACACCTTAGAGAAAATTCTGGCATTTGTTTAATTATCAAATTTTGTGAAAAAGAAAAGAAGTTCGAGGGACCAGAAACCTATATACATCCTTCTTTACCCATGTGTTTTGGAAACAATCTTTAATGAACATTGGTGAGAAGTTGCAAAGCACTGTGTTTACATCATTCCTTACATATAACCTTTTCTATATCTCTGTGTCCTAATAGCCATATGATGGAGGGATGGAGGACTTACTGTTTCAACAGGACCTCATCTGATTACAGACATCTGCAATCATATGTACAACTTATAAATGAGACTACATTCTGTGTTACTCAGACTTATAATTTAGCACAACTTCTTAAGGGAAATATTTATCATCCTGCAGAAAGCTCAAGTTCATACTCAGCAAAACTCCCAGTTACCATTGATAGTGAAACCAAGATATTACATGACAAAACAAAATTTAATCAATATCGTTCTACAAATCTAGCCATACAAAGGATAATAGATGGAAAACTCTAACTCAAGGAGGGAAATTACACCCCAGAAAAAGCAAATTAATACTCTTTTAACAAACTCCAAAAAGATTGCCACACAAACATAATTCCATCCCTAAGAACAAAAATAACAATAAGCAACTACCATTAGGCCTTAATATCTCTTAACATCAATAGACTCAATTCACCAACAAAAAGACATAGACTGATACATCTGGATACATAAACAGGACCCAGCATTTTACTGCATACAGGCAATGAACCTCAGTGATAAAACCAGACAATACGTCAGAGGAAAAGGCTGGAAAAATATCCAAGCAATGGTCCCAAGAAGCCAACTGGTGTAGCCATTTTAATTCAACCAAAAGCTATCAAAAATATGAAGAAGGACACTTCATACCCATCAAAGGACAAAGCTACCAAGATGAGCTCTCAATTCTGATCATCTATGCCCCAAATGCTAGAACACCCACATTCATGAAAGAAACTTTGCTCAAAGCACATATTGAACCTCACACAATAATAGTGGGAAACTTCAAAAGCCCATTCTCACAAATGGACAGATCATGGAAACAGAAACTAAACAGAAACACAGTGAAACTAACATAGCCAAGTGGATTTAACATATATAGAACATTTCATCCTAAAACACAAGAATATACTTTCTTCTCAGCACCTTTAGAAAAACAGAGTCCCAAATAAAGGCAACTGTGTCAGAGACAAGTCCTGTTCCCACTATGACATTTTTCACAAGAAGAACAAGCTGCACAACAGTAACATATATGTAAAGTCCCATGCAGACTCCCTGGTTGGCATTTCAGTGTCTATGATCCCCTATGAGCCTAGGTTAGTTGATTATGTGAGTTTTCTTGTCGTATCCTTTACCCCTTTGGCTCCTACAGTCCTTCCTCCTCCTTTCCATAAATTTTTTCTGAGCTCTGCCTAATGATTGGCTATGAGTCTATGAATCTGTTTGCTTCAGTTGCTGGGTGAAGTCTTTCTAATGCCATTTGGGTTAGGCACCAATCTATATGTGTAACAGAATATCATTAGTTTTCTTTTTACTTTTTCGGTCAATTTTGTTTGACTTAGGTCTCTGGGCTATCCTGCCTCTGTTTCCTTGCTCTATAGGCAATGCCAAAGGTAGGTTTCCACTTAAAACATGAGTTTCTGCAGATAGTTGTGGCTGGGAACACTGAGGGTTCCTCCAGGGAGAAGTTAGGCTTGGCTGCTGTGGCTCCATGGTTCCTCACTGCACAGCATCAATGACACAAGAAAGTCCTTGGGTTTCCAAAATGGTTTATTGGCATGACAGATGATGGTTGAGTCTGAATGTGCACCCCATGAAACCCAGGGCAGACCTGAGTTAAATAAGGACGAAGAGAGGAGGAGGGACTGGGAAAGAATGCTTAATTGGCTCCACCCTCTGACCTTCAGGTACCTCATTAGTATGTAAATCTCTAGGGTCTGAGGCCTGTTCCTCATGACTGTTGGCCATAGACCTCTCTGTGGGAGGGGTTGTGGGGGGGCTGAAGCTAAATGAAGAGAACCAGGGCCTGGGAGCAGAGCCAAACTCCTGTGTCCAATAAGGGTTCGGAGTTCCAGACTTATGCTCGACCAAGCACTCAGCTGCTTCTCACAGCCCACTGCCCCAACACCCCACAAGTTTCAACATGGATCAATTATTTGTTGGCCATTTCAATAGTTTATGCCACTTTTACCCTAGCACATCTTGTAGGCAGGTCAAATTGTAAGCTTTGTAGCTACGTTGCTGTCCCAATGGCTCCACTGGAAGTCTTGCCTGTTATATGAGATGTGCAGTTCAGACTCCATATTGCCTATTGCTAGAAGTTTTAGCCGGAGTCACCCTGATAGGTACCTTAGAGTTTTCATTTCACTAGATTTCTAGCTCATCCCATAGATACACTGCTTATTCCCATTGTCTCTCAGAGTACTCTCTTCCTCTGTACTATCCCTACCCGAACTCTCTTGTATTTGTCCTCACTCACATCCATACATCCACATTATACTCTCTGTCCCCAACCACTGGGGATGCCTATTATATTTCCCCCTCACCGTGAGTTTCATGTTCTCCACTTAACTCTCTTTGATACTTAAATTTTACCAATTTACCTGTGGATTGTAGCAAGGTCATTTAATTTATAAGAATGTTTGCATCAATGTTTATAAGTGTACTTATCCGTTAATCTTCTTCTTTGTTAAATATTTATGTGCTTTGAGTATCAGTATAATGGAGATTGGAAACTGAGTTTCTCCATGTTCCTTTGATTTCAGTAATTTAGAAAATGTTCAGAAGTATTAACATATTTCTGTTTTAAAATTCTGGCAGAATTCTGTGAGAAAACCATCTCACCCTGGGCTTTTTACGTTCCTAGATTTTAATTGCATTTTCCATTTTAATAAGAGTTATAGATGTGTTTAAATTGCTTCTCTGATCTCAATACAACTTTGGTAGGTGGTGGGTATCTAGAAAATTATCCATTTTTAGTTTGGAGTTTTCAGTACAGTAGAGTGTGGGTAATAAGTATGTTTTTATGATTCCCTAGATTTTCTCAGTTAATATTTTTATGTGTAACACAAATATATTAATAAATCCCAGTGAGAGGCCCCTCCTGCCTTAGACCATTTATGTTTTCAGATAAAACACACATAGCCTTTATATTTTAATGTAGCTTAAGCAGCACAATAGCTGAGAAAGTGTCTAACATTTATGTTTAATTTTTGAAGTACATTGTACATTCTAGACACCAATACTAGGTCAGATATATATATATATATATATATATATATATATATATATATATATATATATATTTATATATATATTTATATATATTTATATATATTTATATATATATATATAAATATATATATATATTTATTTATTTATATATATATATGGATTTTTTTCATTATGTAATCTTCTTTCTTGAAGTAATGCTGTGCTTTGCTTTACAGAATATTCTTAGTTTCATGAAGTCCCATTTGATATTTGTTGGCCTTAATACCTGTGTTACAGGTATCCCATTCAGAAAATTTGTTCCTTGACCTATATGCATTTCCTACTATCACCTTTATGTGATTTGAAGTATTAGGTATAATGTTGAGGTCCTTGATGTATTTTGAGTTGTTTTGGCAAGCTGACATATAAAGCTCTCTTTTTATTCTTCTCCACCTAGCTTTCAACTTTGAACAGACCGTTTTATTTATTTGCTTATTTTAAGACTCAAATATTTTATTAATGTGTACTTTAAGAGATCTTATAAAATATCAAGTTGTTGTAGGGGCAAGGGCTTGTATGTGGACCTTTAATTTTATTCTATTTTCTGCTGTGTCCATTATAATTCCACTGTCCAGTTTTTATTATAATAACTGTAGTATAATTGAAGTCAAATGTGATAATACTTCTAGCAGAATTTCTGTTGTTAAGTTTGGTTTTGGCGACCTACATTTTTTGTGTTTCCACTGTAATTTTAAGATTGTGTGTTCAATTTATGTAAAAATTTGATAAGGGATTTTGATGGGGTTTACATTGAATCTGTAGATTGTTTTTGAAAAGACCAGTGTAGTCATGATATTTATTCTATTAGTCCATGAACTTAGGAGGTATTTCAATCTTTTGCTATCATTTGGAATTTTTTCCTCACTCTTTTAAAGTTTTCATTGGATAAGGCTTCGTGAAGACTTATTCCCAGAGTTTGTTTTTAGATTTTTCTTCTGTTATTATGAGTAGGATTTACCCTCCTGTTTCTTATTTCTTTGTGTTAGCCTCTTTTCTATTGATGAGCCATAATATCATAGATATAGGAGAAAGAGTTTATTTGAGTTTAGAGTTCCAAAGTGTTACCATCTATGAAAGTAGAGAGGTGGTAGAGTTGGTATTCATGAGGGCTTGAGAGGCAGTTGAGAGCTTGGATTTTGCAAGCAGAAAACAGACAGAGAAAAGCAGAAGTGGAATGGGTACTTAGACTCTCAAATTCCACTGCCTGTGACAACTTTCTGCATCAAGACCCTGTCTTTTAAACAACAACCCGTGTTACAAACTGGAGACTAAGTATTCAAATACCCAAGAGTATAGATGACATTTATTAGCCAAAACATCATATTCTACTTATAGATTGCCAATAGACACAGGCCATATCATAGTGCAAATTTTATTTTCTCAGACATCCAAAGTCCTCATAGCCTTTGACAGTCTCAATACCATTTAAACGTTCAAGGTTTGAGGTTTCTTTCAGGACTAAAAGAGACTTAGAAAGGGACTTTCAGTAATAAGACAACACAACACAAAAAGTAACTAGAGAAGGGAAGGTTTCTTTCAGCTTACATTCTTCTACCTCAGCCCACCATAAAGCTAAAATGGAGTAAAAATGAAAAATAGGAACTTGGAGGCAGGAAATGAAAAAAGAGGCATTAAGAATAATTGCATACTGTCTTGCTTCTCATGGCTTGCTTAGGCTGCTTTCTTATTTACTACAGAATCTTGTAATGGCAGAACAATACATTGTAATTATCAAAAGGATCAATGGAGGTATACTGAGGAAATATTGGAATAAATCAAGACAAACCAGTTAGAAAACATATAGAATTCTATAGTTTCAAGTCTGTTATCAATGGGCTTGTATGGCTCTGCTTTCTTAGCTTTGTTGCCTGAAATCTGCATTTCTGTTGCATTGACTTCACTCAATGTATGCAGCTCTCCTTGGAAGATATATTGTGGCTCTCGGATTTCTCATATTTTGTTTTTTTCCAGTGCAGTCTAGGCTTCACATTGACAGTTTTAACCCATTGCCTCTCAAAGCTTTATGCACAGAGTTCCTTGCCACAATCTCTGATCTGAAGCCATGAAGAAAGATTTTGGAACATTTTCACTTTGGCATCTTTATGACTGTAGAGTCAGCACCACACAGACAACACTGCCAGCTTGAGATAGACCCCAGACCAGCTTGTACACTTATTTTGTGTACAAGCAGCAGATTTTGTTTACAGTTGCTTTCTAGGAGGTTACCTAGATGAAGTCCTTACCTGATGGCACCATATCTTCTCATCCAATTTTGAGTAGGACTCTCCTTAATGTTGCTAACATCCTTTTATCTTATAGCACAAGCCTTGTCTATAAAATTAAGCCTTCCAGTACCCTTTTCCTCTAAAAATTGTAAAGTTTACATTTCATTTTTCCCATTGGAGACCTGCCTAAAAGTTATTGCTAATAACCAAAGAGTCAATAGTAGGTTGTCTTGAGACAGTCCCTTTCCAAAAATGATTCCATTACTTGTTAGTTTAGCCTCAGGCAAGCCCTTAGTACAATGCCATAAACTGGCCACATCCTTTGCTGAAATTTTATAAGCACTATTTCTAGCCTAGTTACTAGAGTTGAAAACTTCTGAGCTAGGCTTCCCCACCTCTTAGTAGTGCTATCTGCCATGCTTCTTCTAGTATGGGTCATTAATCTACATTCAGAACTTTCAATTGCTTTTCTAGTCCAAAGTTCCAAAGATATCTACATTTTTCAAACAAACACACAAACAAATGAAAGCAGAAAAACCCCAAAACAAAAAACAAACAGCATGGTTTTGTTTGATTGTTGGTGCTGTTGTTTGGTGTATGTGTGTGTGTGTGTGTGTGTGTGTGTGTGTGTGTGTGTATGTGTGTGTGTGTGTGTGTGTGTGTATACAGTTACATCATATAATAATGGAGAAACTGGTGGCTGGAAGCTCATCTGGTTGTCTCTACAGGGCTCTGTGAATGTTGTTAAAGGTGTAGAGGTGCGGAAGATGAAGCACAGTGGGAACAGAACAGTCCTCATGGCCTTTGCACTTTCTGGAGGAAACAGTGATCAAGGGTTTGTGGTTTGTGGATCTCATCTGTTTAGCCTGGGATGCAGCATGGATGAAGGCAGAGTTGTGGACTGGGAAATGGAATGCAGAGGGGACAAGGCAGAAAACACCACTGCCAGGTTTGCCCACAGGGGCTAGCAGGAAGAGAAATGGGGTAGGGTCTCACCTGGTATTTCTGGGGTTGTGGTTAGAAGTGTTGACAGGAAGATGGAGTGCAGAGGGGACAAAAATGACCTCAGAGCTGCTGTGCTTTCTGGGGGACCCAGCAAGTAGGAGTTTGGGGATTGTGGATCTCACCTGGTTGTCCCTGGTAACAACAGGCTTCCAGGGGTGCAGTTGGAGCTATAGCCCAGGAATGTAGTGGTTTTTTTTTTTTTCCTCTGGATATCAATTATTCCATTGTGAACATGGAGAATTCAGGATGGCATAGAATTTTTCTATATCTATATTGGTGATATTTGATTTGATTTTTAAAATATCATCAGTTTTGTAGAAAAGTTCCATGAGATGCTGATAGGACTATTATTTCTCTAGTTTTCTAGTGAAATTCTGTGTAGCTATCTGTTGGTTCCATTCAATTTGTGATAACAGTTAATTATAATGTTTCTCTCTTTAAGTTTTTCCAGATAACGTCTTCAATAATAAGAGTGAGCTACTGAAATTACCTAGTACTAATGTGTTAAGGCTTACATATGGACTTACAACTAGGAGTATTTCTTTTATAAAATTGAGTAGAATGTATGTGTATACATTATTAGAAGTATAGTATCCTTTTGTGGCATAATCCTTTCAATGAGTATTATTTATTCTGATTAATTCTACTTTGTCACATTTAAAATAATTATGCTGACTTATATTTTGGTTCCATTTGCCTGGATTATCTTTTCCTGCCTTTTACCCTAAGATGATATCTATGGTTAATAATGAGTTGTATTTTTTAGAGACAGAAAGCCTTGTGTGTCATTTATTGGGAGATTTGAAATCACTAATATTCAGTTACTGACAGCTATGTATTAATTCCTTTAATTTTGAATATGACTTTTTCTTAAATCTCTTTAATTATCTGTTCCAGATTTGTATATCCTCTGCCACTTCTGGCAACCCCATTTGACCTGAAGTATGTTCATGCTTTCAGTCAGACTAAAGTAGATATGACTTAGTGACTATAGAGTTTTATATGTTTCTATTAAACAAAGTATTTTATTTCCTTTCTATTTTAATATGTAGGTTTGTTGCATATGATGATATGAATTAATATTTGTAATTTTTAAGGCCCTAGAATACAAACTCCAGGCCCATTAGGCTTTAAATTATTCTGTCAAATAAGTTATTTTGGGTCATTTGCTTTGTATGTGACTTGACATTTTTCATTACAGCTTTCTTTCTTTCCTTCTTTCTTTCTTTCTTTCTTTCTTTCTTTCTTTCTTTCTTTCTTTCTTTCTATCAAATCATAACTTTTACATTTTCACACAGGGGTTATAAACACAAAAAGGCAGGATGTGGGGAAGGAGATGCCACAGGAACATAGGTGTTCAGGAGGAATACATATATTTTTCAGAACAGGTATTGGCTGGGTGAAGGTTCAGGGGACAGGTCACTATGACTCTGCCTATGATTTACTTGTCCTTATCTAAATGGTACTATCCACCAAGGCTGCCTAGTTTACACAGTCTATGGCTACTCAGGCTGATAAATTTCCACAGAAGCTGCTTGTTTACAATAGCTTATAGCCATCTGTTTCAGTGTTTTTCCACAGAGACCCAAGACTTTGTGTTAGCAGGCATGTATGTCAGGCCTATTGCTGATTTTAGGCCTGTGGCTGATTTTAGGTCTTCAGTGTATATGCAGGGCTGCCCCGACATCTCCCTTCTCCAAGTATAAAAGGGCCATGGCGATTCTAATCTTGCAAAGGTGGCGATAGAGTCCTGACCTCCAGTAATTAAAGGGGACCTTGCAATGGCTCCAGTCCTCTTGTCCTTGTCCAGTGAGGCATGTGGGACATACCCATCCTGATGTCTTTTTTTCCTGGAGAGGGGATAATTTTGACATCAACCCCTATGCAGTCAGGCTTGTCCCTCAGGGAACCCAGAAACATATTTTTAACTTTTATTTATATTCTCTTGCAGTGCTTAGTTTCACATCCTAAGCAAGAATTCAGATTGCCAGTCAGAGGGGGTTCTGGGTGGCCCCTCTCTGCTTGGTCTAGGGGCGGAAGTCCCCTCTTTTAGGTTGGGTGGAGATGGGTTTTGGGAAAACCCTGGATAGAGTAACAACCTCATCTTGAGTCTCCTGGTCCTCCATAGCTAACGTATGATACTGTATCTGAATAGGTTTTGCTACCAAATTATCTATCTGTTGTTTCACAAAGTTAGTCAGCCTATTTAAGGCTCAGGGACCAAAAGAAATAAGCAAAAATAACCCAATTAATGGTCCCAAGATGGAAGGAAGTAGGGTTGGCAACCATGGAGAGGTTGAAAACCAATTCTTGTACTAGCTCTCATCTTTCTCTTTCTCTCTCTATCATTTCTCAAGGCATCCTCTGACCTTTTTCATGCTATCTATAACCATCCCTGTCTTGTCTATGTAGAGGCATCATTCTTCTCTAAGGGCTGTACACACTCTAGAGCTGTACACAGTCTTTTCTATTGTAAAAGAGTAAATTAAGTGCAATAAAGTCCTTTGCAATTTTTGGAGATCACTTCAGACAGTGAAACAAGAAATCTTTTCAGATTAGTAATGTCAGTATCTAGCAGTTTGATGTCCTTGTCAATAGCCCATCGAAGGTCTGAGTAGTATAAGTCTGGAGGCCAGTATCAGGATTAGAACTTCTAACAGCAGGCAACGCAGGTGATTCATTTTTTACCTGGAAAGAAAAAAGAAGGGAATTCTCAGGGAGATTTCTCTTCCCTGGATGTTAGTTTTTATTCATTTTATTTAAAATTGGGCTTGGCTTTGTGAAGGTATCTATTTATATCATTAATCTTTTTGGTGGCCATTTAGCTGTTCCTTCTGTGGTATCAAACAGGCATATCAATACTAGGCCCCATATGGGAACTGGGTCCGGGCCATTCCTTTTTAGGATAAGAGCATCCTTCCACATAGCTGTGGCATAGTTTTTATTGGTCTCAGTGATGCCAGAGGCAGTCAGCAGCAGATTTGCTAAGAGATTTCAAATTTAGAAAATTACAAGTGAACAAGGCCTGATGGAGAGTATTTCTGGGAGACTCCTGCTGGGGGATACATTTCAATATCAATCAGAAGTATAACCTAATACCCAACCTAGATATATCAACTATCTTTGACTGGGGGAGACATGTGAACATCTGCCTCCATGTCTGGCCCCCCTCTCTCTTTCTCTCTCATAACCTAGCTCCTCCTCTCCTTCTCTTCCTCCTCTTCTTACTCCTCCTCTCTGCACTCCTCCCAACTTAGCTCCTCCTACATATTACCCTTCCTGTTAAAATAAAACTTTTCTCTCAAAATACAATTAGAGCATAACTATACCAATTTATGTCAGTAAGGTGCAAGATAGACATAATACCCAGTCCACCATTTTGTTGACTAACCAGAACCTCTGTCATCTCTTCTAAATAAAAGACTTTGTTCTGAACCTGGCTTTTTTCTTGGCTTTAGAATGAATGTCAGCTGAAAACCATCATCACAAATCTTTTCTCTCAAAGTAAATAGCAACCCCGTCAGAAATACAGAATGACTGAGCTAACTGAAATTATGGGAAGCACAAAGCATAGCTTCTAAAACATAGCCAACTTATAGAGACTGCTGAACACCTGGACAGTCCCTATACTACAAAACATTGGAGAATCCAATCTTCAGCCTTCTGGCCCAGGATCATCTGACAGACCTTAGTGATGCAGAATTATTAAGGGTTGATTACTCTGTCATGCAGATATTATCAGTCATCTATTCTGCAAGTGTGTCCTTTTCTGGAGAGTAATTTGTCTGTAGATGGAAAGAGGCAATTCTTGCCTAGTGGCTGTCCCCGCACAACTGGAGTATCTACAAGGATGCTTAATTTCTTCTTAGAATCCATGACAGAAAGCTGTCAAGAGCAGACAGGTCTCTAATCAAAATGAACATTACTACAGACATGTTTGTAGCATCGATTCTGTGAACTTCTGACATTTTGAAAACCAACTATCCATGTAAGGCAATCTGGACTATTGTCTGTTAACTCCACTCAGCTATTTCTAAATAAAACATAGAAAACACCCTAACAATAAACTCAAAGCCATAAATTTTCTATAGACCCTTAACTCACAGTCTAACCATCTCAAATAAGTTTAAAAAGTTAAAGAAGGACTGGGTCTAAGCCTTATATTCCTAAATGTGTTATATAGGCACAATGCTTATGATAGTAACAATATTCATCTCACTTTTATATTAATAAGAATCTTGTACCAATGAAAACCTTAAATTTGAAATCAAAGTAAATTTGTGCTATTCAAGAAATTATAACTTCATCTTGATAATAATTTTACAGATTTCTAACAATAGGTTATGGCTATGTAATAAATCCTAGCTAATTCTCCCTATTCCTACAAAACCACTACTTTTCCCTAGAAAGACATCCCAGTATTTACCACCTTTGTCCCCAAGCCCAGGGAAGAGGGGCGCTGACTCCTCATTAACTTCTTCAAGCTGATTATGGGCGTTGAGATATTAGAAGAGGGGTGGGGGGAAAGAGTGAATTGATAAGCCTCTGATGCTGTGTCTTCACTGCCTCCAGATGGAATTCCAGGACCTCAGAGGTTTGATCAGGTCTGCTCAGCTTGCTTTATGAGTAGATATACCAAGGCTGTGTATTCTGCAATATACAATTCTCCAAATAAATTTTAGTATCAAGATAAATTTTTAAGAGGGCTGATGTTTTATTAAAGATGTTGGTTCTAACAGCTTTTCTTTTCTCCCCTCTTTTTTGGATATAATATTTACATTTTGAATTTTATCCCCTTACCCCATTCCCACCACCACCCAGGAACCTTTTATCCCATCCCCCTCCTCATGCTTCTATGAGGGTGTGCACCCACCTACCCCCCACTCCCACCTCCCCACCCTCAGATTCCTTCCCCACGCAGTGTTCAGCCTTCATGGGACCAAAGATCTCTTCTTCCACCTATGTCCAACAAGGCCATCCTCCCCTACATATACTGCTGGAGTCATGTGTCCCTCCCTATGTGCTCCTACACTGGTGGTTTAGACCCTGGTGAGCTCTGGCTAGTTGGTATTGTTGCTCTCCTCTAGGGGGCACCAAGCCTTTCAGCTCCTTCAGTCTACTCTCTAACTTCTCCATTGGGAACCCTTGATCAGATTAATGTTTAGCTGTGATTATCTGCCTCTGGGTATGTCAGACTCTGGGGGACCTCTAAGGAGACAGCCTTATAAGGCTGCTGTTAGCATGCACTTCCTGTCATCCTTATCAGCATCTATTTTTGGTGACTGCACATGGGATGAATACCCAGGTGGAATGGTCTCCATACAACCTCTGCTTCAGTTTCTGTCCCACACTTTGTCTCCATATTTGCTCCCTTGGGTATTTTGTTACTCCTTCTAAGTAAGACCTAGGCATCCACACTTGTTCTTCCTTCTTCGTGAGCTTCATGTGATTTGTTAGTTGAATCTTTGTTATTTAAAACTTTAGTGCTAATATCCACTTATCAGTGAGTAAATACCATGTGTGTTCTTTTGTGATTGGGTTACCTCACTCAGGATGATATTTCCTAGTTCCATCCATTTACCTAAGAATTTCTCAAATTCATTATTTTTAATAGCTCAGTAATACTCCATTGTGTAAATGTACCACATTTTTTGTATTCATTTCTCTGTTGAAGGACATCTGGGTTTTTTTCAGCTTCTGGCTATTATAAATAAAGCTGCCATGAACATAGTGGAACATGTGTCCCTGTTGTATGCTAAAACATCTTTTGGGTATATGCCCAGGAAGTGATATAGCTAAGTACTCAGGTAACACTATGTTCAGTTTTCTGAGGTACTGCCAGACTGATTTTCATAGTGGTTGTACTAGCTTACAATCCCACCAACAATGGAGGAGTGTTCCTCTTTCTCCACATCCTCGACAAGGTCTGCTGTCACCTGTGTTTTCCATCTTAGACATTCTGACTGGTGTGAGGTGGAATCTCAGTGTTGTTTTCATTTGCATTTCTCTGGTGACAAGGGATGCTGAATAAATTTTAGGTGCTTGTCAATCATTCAAGTTTCCTCAGTTGAGAATTTTTTGTTCAGCTCTGTACCCCATTTTAATAGGGTTATTTGATAGTCTAGAGTCTAATTTCTTCAGTTATTTGTATAACTTGGATATTAGCCCTCTATCAGATGTAGGATTGGTAAAGATTTTTTCCCAATCCGTTGGTTGCCACTTTGTCCTATCAACAGTGTCCTTTGCTGTACAGAAGCTTTGCAGTTTTATGAGGTCCCATTTGTCAATTCTTGATCTTACAGCATAAGCCAATGGTGTTCTTTTCAGGAATTTTCCCCCATGCCCATGTGTTCGAGGCTTTCCTCCATTTTCTCTTCTATTAATTTTAGTGTAGCTGGTTTTATGTGGAGGTCCTTGATCCACTTGTACTTGAGCTTTGTACAAGGAGATAAGTATGGATCAATTTTCATTCTTCTTCATGCTGGCCTCCAGTTGGACCAGCACTATTTGTTGAAACTGCTGTCTTTTTTTCACTAGATGGTTTTATCTCTTTGTCACAGATCAAGTGACCATAGGTATGGGGCTTCATTTCTGGGTCTTCTATTCTATTCCACTGTTCCTCCTGCCTGTGTCTGTTTCAATACCATGCAGTTTTTACCACATTGATTTGTAATACAACTCAAAATCAAGGATGGTGATTCCTCCTGAAGTTCTTTTATTGTTAAGAGTAGTTTTCACTATCCTGGGTTTTTTATTCCAAATGAAATTTAAGATTGCTCTTTCTATCTCTGTGAAGAATTGAGTGCAAATTTTGAGGGGGGTTGCATTAAATCTGTAGATTGTTTTTTGGCAATATGGCCATTTTTTCTAATTAATCCTTCCAATCCATGAGCATGGGAGATCTTTCCATCTTCTGAGATCTGTTTTGATTTCTTTCTTCAGGGGCTTGACTTTCTTGTCATACAGGTCTATTACTTGCTTGATTAGATTCCCACCAAGGTATTTTATATTATTTGTGACTATTTTGAAGGGTGTCATTTTCATAATTTCTTTCTCAGCCACTTTATCTTTTGAGTAGAGGAAAGCTACTAATTTCTTTGAGTTAATTTTATACCCAGCCAGTTTGCTGAAATTGTTTATCAGGTTTAGGAGTTTTCTGGTGGAATTTTTAGGGTCACTTAAGTATACTCTCATATCATCTGCAAATAGTGAAATTTTCACTTTCTTTCATATTTGTATCCCTTTGACCTCTTTTTGTTGCCCAATTGTTCTGTCTAAAACTTCCAGTACTATGTTGAATAGGTATGGGGAGAGTGGGCAGCCTTGTCCAGCCCCTGATTTTAGTGGGATTGCTTCAAGTTTTTCGCCATTTAGCTTGATATTGGGTACTGATTTGCTGTATATTGCTTTTAATGTGTTTAGGTAGGGGCCTTGAATTCCTGATCTTTCCAAGACTTTTTTCATGAAGGGGTGTTGGATTTTGTCAAATGCTTTCTCAGCATCTAGTGAGATGATCATGTGTTTTTTTTTCTTTGAGTTTGTTTTTATAGTGGATTACATTGATGGATTTCCATATATTGAACCAACCCTTCATTCCTGGAATAAAGCCTACTTAATCATGATGGATAATTATTTTGATGTGTTCTTGGGTTCGGTTCATGAGAATTTTATTGAGTATTTTTGCATCAATATTCATTTGGGAAATTTTTCTGAAGTTCTTTTTCTTTCTTGGGTCCTTGTGTAGTTTAGGTATTAGCATAATTGAGGCTTCATAGAATGAATTGAGTAGTGTTTCTTCTGTTTCTATCTCAAGGAATAGTTTGAAGAGAATTGGTATTAGGTCTTCCTTGAATTCTGCACTAAAACTGTCTGTTCCCAGACTTTTTTTTTTTGGGTGGGGAGACTTGTAATGACTGATTCTATTTCTTTTGGGGTTATGGGACTGTTTAGATGGTTAATCTGTTCTTGATTTAACATTGGTAACTGCTATTTGTCTAGGAAATTGTCCATTTCATCAAGATTTTCCAATTTTATTGAGTATAGGCCTTTGTATTAGGATCTGATGAGTTTTCGAATTTCCTTGGTTTCTGTCATTACAGCTTTCAACAGCCTGTCTTTTTGTAAAATTATTTATTTGTAATATAAATGTAATCAATGAATTAATTTGAAACTGTGTATCTTAACCAGATAATTCCACAATAACCACAGAGAGAGAATAAGATATAACAAGATTGACTTGAGACAAATAGGGAGAAATTATTACTGCATTCTAAACCTGCAAGATAGTCAGTCTTTCTCCCAGACAATATTTCCATCTTACTTGAATTTATTTGTCCTTTCATGATTTGTCTCTCTTCCATTGATATTTTATCCACCTCCCTCATAGATTCCTTTTTTCTTCCTCTCTATTTTTTCACCCCTTCTAGAATCAGAAGTCCCATATATTCTCTCTCAAAACTTCTGTATTTGCTCATTGGCCTTTATTAGTAAGACAGAGAATGAATGAGGAGGAATGTTTCTACAAATGTAGACAGGAACTTCTAAGAATATACATAACAAAGGCAAGTCTAGATTGAAATAAGTCATGAGAACAGAGAAATCAGCATTTGAATAACACAAGGGTAAACTTTACACAGTATATGAAAATATTGTGCCTATATTTCCTCCTTTTTGTCTAATAAAATCTCTTTCCTTTATAACAATATACTATATATTATGATGATGATTGTGATGATGATGATGAAATAGTTATGAAACTCATATGATATACATTCACAATGTCCAGTCTATTTTATTTGGCAACTGAATGTTGTTTTAAACATTTTTTATTCTCTTGCTATGTATTCATATTTTGTACCTAACTCAACTTTTATTCTAACTGACATTACCAACCTAAAAGCATCTTTTTAGTTTTAAACATATCTTATTATGTCTTGAAAATTTTAAGCTTAGTTGGCCAATCATAACTGTCTAAATTTAAACCCCATCAGAGACTTTAGAAGGAATAAACTAAGTAAATAGATATTGCAGACAACATCTCCCGAAGCCATACAAAGAGAGAACTGGTTACCTGAAACATTCATGCCCCAGTATTGTCTTTGTAAGGTTGGAACATCCATTTTCAGCCTTCTGGCTCAGAATATCTAATAGACTTTTGTGATGGAAGAATTACGAAAATCTTGCTTATCCTGTCTTGGAAGATGTTGGTGGTCATGTTTCATTTGTCCAGTTGTCTTTCCTGAATAGTATTTTGTCTGCAATTGAGGTATTGATAGCTCTCTGCCCATTGGCAGCTTGCCACATTTGAGGCAAATAAGTATATAAAGGTTCTTCATGCTTATCATCTTCTTTGAAGTAGAGTGGGGGTATTGCCAGAGGCAAACATGTCTCATAGTCAAAAAAGATCTTTTGATAATGAAACAATTTTAAATGTCATCTTTTGTGGATCCCTGAGGTATTTAAAGACCAACTGTAGATAGTATATGTAAGTTGTCACAGTGTTTATTCTTAGCTCTATACTATCTGAATAACCTTGAAAACATGTTATTGTAATTAGTTAAACTAGTATTTAATATCATGAGTTTGATTGCCTATTAACTTGTATTTCTTATTTATTCCCAACAGTTCAAAATGACTAGAATATTACATTGTATTATTAAGAATTATATAGTCACAATTTCTCACATAAAAATTGACAAGGTGACTATGTTCATCAAAATTAACCTTAAATTTGTATTGATATGCAATAACCTATACCAATACATCGAAATAAGCTCATTTATATATGAATATACTGTACCAATATGAATTCTGTACCAATATATCAAAAATAAACTTATGAGAGAATAACAATTGCTCTAAATTTAAAAACAAATTCAATAATCTACCCTTTTATTTTATTATTCTTATATATTCTTATTCTCCTCTTCTCAACTCTTTCTCCCTTACCTAAAATGGTAGAAGAATAAAGAAAATGAAATAAATAGAGACATCTTTGAGTTTAAGTTCATAAACATTGTTTTTCCCTGAACAAGACTATTTAATAAACCATTTAATAAACTATCAAACTTGTTACCAACTCCCCTGAATGATAATAATCATACATCGCCAAATAGAAAAACAAAACCTACCACAACCTAAGTGAATGGTATGCCATTTTTCTAGAGATTGCTTCTTGCTAATTTGGGGCATAGGATTCTTTTCTGAGATCCTAAATAACATGGGGAAAACAGATAGTCTTAAGAAATCTAACTGTAATCGTTGTCTAGGTTCTTTGTTCTGAGGAAGTTCAGAGCATAACTGAAGTCCTGACTGGAATAGGCTGTGATGTTGGATGATTCAATTCAGCTGCTTTCAAGTAGTTCTGGAAGTATATTTTTGAGAATAGAACTAGGAAGGCAGTCTGTTATTGGACCAAGAATGTTGGAAGAAATATGTCAATCTGAGCATAGTTCAGAATAAGTCTTGTCGAGGCCATTTCCATTTCATTGGTGTTTCTGTTCTACAAACACAAAAACTCTCACAATTAATATACAAATTTACAATAACATGGATAGAATGTCAGTGTGCACAGATTAATTAAAGCGAGGAGGCCACAACACTGGCCCCCAAAAGGGAGTAACTGGGACCCCTCAGGGACCCAGGGATACAGAATCCCTCACCCGGCCAGGGGCATGTGTCCATTCTGGTCTGCAATGGCACCCTGAGCAGACCTTGGCTACCAGCTCTACACACAATCCCACAACACCCAGAGGAGGCTGGACTTTCAGGAGCTCTCTATAACTTTTAATGAATGCATAATTACTAAATCAAACTTCTCATAGCTTAAATCAGTTGACCATTGAAATCCTGAATATATGTTTGTACTATGGTGCGGGTATTTCAGTTTACCTCACTCTGCAAAATGAAACATAGATATGCCAAATGTTGTTTCTTTTTATACAGGTAGAGTTACTTGCTACAGGAAATGGAGTTTTGTTATATAAAGAACACATAAGACATTTTACTACAATTTCCTCAGATTGTTGCGAAGTAATAGAGAATTCTTTCTTAAACCTTTGCTATGAACATGGTAGTTTTGTTGTTGTTGTTGTTGAAATTTTGAAGGCTCTTGCATATATCCTATCAATAGTTGGTCAACTTTATCATTATTTTGTACTAAAGGGCCTAATAGACTCATTTAGGATCTGATACATGTTATATATAACAGATAATATCTATTTCTAATAGTTTATTACAGTTCATCAAACTGTAAAGTAAATTTAGAATCATCTTGAATACATTTAACAGTTTCTATGTTTAAAAAATATTGTGCTATTGAGAGTGGTTACTACATCAGGTGGCTCTTGAAAATCTAATAATATAATATAATAATATAATTCTGATTCTTGAACTGATTTATAAGGACTCTCAACTACCATATTTATACCTTCTATTTTATATCCTGCCTTTTTTAGTTTATTTAAATTACTGTAAACAGTAGGGATTCCAGAAATTGGAGTTCCTTTTATTATACAAGAGAGAGATCAAAGTTCAATTCATACTTTTTATAAAAAGAGGTTGCTTGCTTTGGGGGGTTTGTTGTTAATCCCTGCACCCTGAAATTACTGTATGCTCTTAGTCAATGTTCATCTTTTGTGCATAATAAGGCAATCTTAGAATGACAGAAAGGTACCATAATCTCAACTGGATCTATTCAAGCTAGTTGACTATTAAAGCTAATTTTTCCCCTTAGTATCAAATCAGTAACCTTTTTAATACAGTTTTTAATATTTGTCTATATATTCTTTCCTCTGAATAAGAATACCCATGAAAAATGAATAGATAATAAGTAAGATGCAGGCCATCTTTGTATCAATATGATCTAGATATCTATCCTGTAGTTATTTTCTTCCCATGTTGATGGCCTTAAACTTTCAGTGTGTGAAATCATTCTACTCAGGGAAAAAATAGTTGGGAATGAGACATCATGAGCTCTAATGCTTTTTACTAATACCCATAAATAACACAGACCCTCTGTGATCTTATTTTAAGTACAATTAGTTAGAGTAGGACAAGTACATTTCTAGTAGGTACAGGATTTTATCTACCTGTAAAAAAAAACCCAGATATAGAGAAAGAATTTTTATATGGTTCTTTTCCCAAAGACTGTTTTAAGCACATTCAAGGATATTCATCACAACCATGTCTAGTGACTAAATATGGGAACCAGTGGTAGCACACAATCAAGACAATGATGGCTGGTGCCTCATGTAGGCCTATATTTCCTCAGCTAGATTTATTTCAAGTTGGTGAGTGTGTGTGTGTGTGTGTGTGTGTGTGTGTGTGTGTGTGTGTAAAATTATTTAAGTCTGTGTGAGTTTGTGTCTGCTGGGATGGGGATTATATCCTTAATTTCCAGAAATTTTTGTATGCTTTTTATTGGTAGATAGAAAAGCTATTTTTTTTGTCTTTACTTTGAATCACTGTGGGAAAAACATTTGGGGGGGGGGGAATCCAGTGGTGAGGACAAAGTCATGCAGTGGTCTGGCAGAGGGGTCCCAGGCAGGCTGTCCACACAGCCGGTGGAGGGTCCCACATTCACGCAGCCACGTGGGCAGGTCAGCAGCTGCCTCAGGAAGGTTCAGGCCCAGGAGACACGTGGAGTCCAGTTTTCCAAAGCTTTTATTGTTCATGTTGTGGTAAATGGGTGTAGATGGTTCTCACTCCTCCCAAAAGCCAGTTTCCCCTGGCTTTTATAGGGAGGGGGGAAAGGGGAGGGAATAACTTAATTAGCTACACCTTCCAGCCTTTAGATAACTCATTAATATTTTAATCTCTGGAGATGGAGACCTCTACCTGTGCTACGTGATTGATGGTGCAGGTTAAATGGCCAAGGCCTGACAAATCACTATACTTTGCTGTAATTATATATCAACTCCAACATTTTGTGAAGTATTTAGGGCCTGGTATTTAAAGACTCATCATCTGAAAATAGAAATATTTTTATAGAGTTTTCTATTCTTGTTCCATCAAGAGAAAAGACCATCTATCAAAATTCATATCATAAGAAATAAGGAGGCTTCTAATGAGTTGTTTCTCAGTATTTTTCAAGAGACTTTAAAAACATTACATATTATTACTTATAGTGTTTGAATAGTTTTGGCTCTTATAGACTCATGTGTTTGAATATTCTTGATTCAGGGAGTGGCACTTTTAGAAGATGTGACTTTTTCTAGTAGGTGTGGCCTTGTGTTGGGGGGGAGTGTATCACTGTGGGGTTGGACTTTGAGACCCTCCTCCTAGTTGCCTGGAAACAGGCTTCTGGTTCCCTTAAGAACAAGATGTAGAAATGAGTTCCTCCAGTGGCAGGCCTGCCTTAATGCTACAGTATTATCTGTTTTTATGATAATAGATTCAACCTCTGAACTTGTAATTCAGTTTAGAAAACCTCTAAGAGGGACTCAAACCCCTCACTGAATAACAACACTGGCACTCACAACAGTAGTACCTGATCATTTTCAACCATTGATGTTGGAGCAGATTAATGATCCACTACTTTTGGAAAAAATTTAGATATAGAGGGTTAGCAATGATCACCAGCCTTAGAAAAAATTTGGAGAAGTGAATTATTAAGATACTTATATTAAGATGTATTTGCTTGTGGTTTTGATGTAGAAAATCTTAGGCAACAATTTGAAGTTTACAAAGACATACTTACTAGTTGAACTAGGAGTATATGTGGTCAAGGAGTAAGAACAATAGCAGCCTAAGTATCACTGTCTGTTGTGACTTTCCTGCTAAAGCTAGGCTAGTAATGAAGGTAATAATTAAATTTTTTTTACCTATTTTTACTCTCAACTTTCTGATATAATTTAATAAAATACTGTTTATGAGTACCTGTACACCTTAAAGATTTAAAGTAGAAATAACTGATTGTTTTTATATAAACATTTAGAGCTTTGATTCTTTAAAAATTTTAAGGTTACTGTTTGAGACAAATAATAAAACAAATGGGAGATGTTTTCATCTTCTGAGGTTTTCTTCAATTTTTTTTCTCCAGAGACTTCTAGTTCATGTACAAATCTTTCCTGTCTAAAGGAAATACTGGGACAAAGAGTGTAGCAGAGACTGAAGGAAAGGCCATCCAGAGATTGCACCACTTGGGGATCTATCTCAAACCCAGCCACCAAAGCCAGGCACTGTTGCTGATGCCAAGAAGTGCTTGCTGACAGGAGCCTGAAATGGATGTCTGCTGAAAGGGTCAGCCAGAGCCTTATGGATACATATTCAGATGTCTGTAGTCAACCATTGGACTGAGCATGTGGACCCCAATGGAGGAGTGAGGGGAATGATTGAAGGAGTTGAAGGGGTTTGCATAGGAGGAACAACAATATAAACTAACCAACCCCTGGAGCTCCCAGGGACTAAACCACCAACCAAAGAATACTCACTGAGGAACCCATGGCACCAGCTGTATATGTAGCATTTGTTTGGCATCAATGGGAGGCAAGGCCCTTGGTCCTCTGAAGGCTTGATGCCCCAGTGTAGGGGAATGCTAGGGTGGTGATGCAGGAGCAGGGAGGAGGGGGAAGGGATGGGGGATTTTGAGAGAAGAAACCAGGAAAGAGGATAACATTGGAAATGTAAATAAACAAAATAACCAATAAAAAATAAAATAATTGATTCATATTTTGTAGCTGTAAATTGTAGCCCATCTTTAAAACAAAACAGGTTAATAAAATTACATTGCTTACTTACACTCCATTAATCTACGACAAGAGGCCTAGTTACAAATATATGTGGGTTCTTGGGAATAACTTGCTTTTTCCTCACCTGTAATATGCAAAATATTTTTTATGTAAATGTGTTAGGGAACATACTGTTTTCTTTATAATCATTAACTAGAAGAAAAATAAAATATAATCACATTGTAATTTTTTGCTGCTTGAAAGATCTTACTAGGATATAATAAATGCTATATGAAAGAAAATAAAGTTATTGAAGTTTGCTCACTGGTGTTTGCACCATTCTCCAAATTATATGTATTTATACATGCATGCTTGTATGTAGAGATATATATGTATATAATGTTTATGTGTGTGTATATATGTATTAATGTTTGTACATAATGTGAGCATTTATGTTCCATACACATGTATGTTTGATTTATGAATTTATATGTATATATGAATATAAATATGTATATATGAATATAAATATATATGTGCATATGTTTATATATGTATACACACACATCAAAGTCTACTCTAACCACTCAATGTATGATGTATGTTATTGTGTACATATGTAGCCTTAGTTAGGGTTTTATTGGGGTGAACAGACACCAGGACCAAGCCAGATCTTATAAGGACAACAATTTGATTGGGACTGGTTTACAGGTTCAAAAAATTGAGACTGAGACTGTCTTAGGTTTTTCTGCCAAGAATGTCTTCTTTACACTTTGTGAAATATGCATTATCCAAAGCAATGCACTTCTGTCTTAGTTTGGTAAGGCTCTGTACAGAATCTTACCCATTCTTGGCTTGCCAGACTGTTAAATTAATAACTCTGTCTGGGAGTCCATTTTCAGTTTCAAATGGTGTACTTTGGCTGCCAGCCTGTTGATGTTGTTAAAGACAATCTTTAACATTATGGGCAGGAATAAAAGGATTCCCAGGAGAAAAGGGGCTAGCATGATCAAGCTATAAGTACCATTTCTGAAGCTTGACCAAATAAAAATACTGACCTCAGGCCATGGGTAATTCTGTCAGGAGTATATCTGTCACATCAAAGCTCAGCTGAGCAGCATTCTTTAAATTCATAATTCCACTATGCAAAGTTAAAACATCCAGAGAGGTGTTAGAATTATGCCAAATACCCTGCAAGTGTCTTTAAACTTTTTCCTAATTATAATGACTATCATTGTAAATTTTATAAGTAACAAAAATTCATTGGTATTTGTCATGGCACTTGAGATGGCTCCTTACTTTTAAACTCTGAAACTCCTTCCAATAATTTGAATAGGATAAAAAAAAAAAAACATCGATCCAATGCCTATCTAAATCCTCTTGTATATTCAACCCATTAGTAACCTTTTTTTTTGCTAAATGATTAACAAAAGTAGGCATCTTAACTTCTTTTGTTGAAGCAATTGCAGAAGCAGTGGTGCTAACAATTAATGCAATTAAAGCTGTTATACCAGCAATAATCAAGCTCACTACCCTCTTGCTTCTGCTTAAATCCTAATTCACTTCTAATACCTGTATGCTTTTTTCAGAATACCGAGGTTCTGTAACACTCAGGGCAATAAAACAAAAGCTGGTTGATAGACCCCCATAACAGACATGCCAGGTTTCAACAGACTAACACAATTAGAAAGTGTACAACCAATGCAACTCACAGTAAATACTGTAGAAGAAATAAAAGTAATTTTTACTTGGCCATTAAAAGAGCCTTAACACATGTACTAACACCTGTTTGAAATCCAGATTTTGCCCCAGCTTTGTCTCTTACTAACATAATGTCACAGAGATCTGCAGCTAACTTCCAAATGTGTCTCTGAAAATGTCCAGAACCAGCCTCTCAAATGAAGACTGTTATTTCCAATATTACATTGATTTCTAGACTAGTCCATTTTTGAGTCAGAATAACTGGTCACATTTAAGAAAAATACAAGAATCATTATAACTTCTCTTTTTGATTCTCTGCTCCACAAAGACTAAAAATTTGAGGCAAGGCAGCTTGTCCCATCTGGGATATATATAGGAAAACAAAGGTGGATCGAGAAAATATGTCCAATACAGCTTCCCAGTCACCATCGTCAGGGCACTCAGAAAGCTCACAAGTCAGCATTATTCTTTGTCCTGGCATTAGCATATCTTACCTGTCACTCTGGCAGCCACCATGCTCCTTAAGCATCATGCAGAAAAACACAAACATCCCCTTTTCCACATATTAAGCACCTGATTGGGATATGACATTTGCTAGTAAGTGAAGTCTTCCCTTTTACCTGTGCATAAGTATGTCTAGTTGTAGGGTCCCATAGACACTCAGTAGAAAGTTCCTTGGCATCCAAATTTTTAAAAATATTTAAAATAAAAAGAACATGATTAAATAAATTTGTAGTGTACTTGGGATATACCTCCCCCTTTTTATTTTATGAAGATATTGTTTTAAAGTTCCATGGGCCCCCCTCCACAGTCCCTTGACTTTGAGGATTATAAGGAATACCAGTAATATGGGTAATATTGTTGATGAAAAAGTCTCAAATGCTCAACTGCAATAGACAGTTCCATTATCTTTTTTAAGTTGGATAATTTATTTATCTACATTTCAGATGTTATCCCCTTTTCCCATCCCCCCCCAGAAACCTCTTATTCCATCTTCTCTCCTCCTGCTTCTATGAGGGTGTGCTCCCAAGACTCTACACACTTTTGTCTCCCAGCCTTCGAATTCCACTACACTGGCACATCCAGTCTCTTTGGGACCAAGGCCCTCCTATCTTACTGATGACCAACAAGACCATCCTCTACTACATATTCAGCTGTAGTCATGGGTTCCTCCATGTGTGTTCTCAGGTTGGCTGTCTAGATGCTGGGAGCTCTGGTTGGTTGGTATTGTTGCTCTCCCCATGGGGCAGCAAGCCCCTTTAACTCCTTCAGTCTTCTAACTCCTCCATTGTGGACCTCTTGATCAGTTCAATGGTTATCTGTGAGCATCCACCTCTGTATATGTCAGAGTCTGGCAGAGCCTCTCAGGAGACTGGTATATCAAACTCCTGTCAGCATGCACTTCCTAGCATCAACAGCAGTGTTTGCATTTGGTGATTGCAAGTGGGATGGATCCCCAGGTGGGGAAGTTTCCAGACGATCCCTCCTCCAGTTTCTGCTCTATACTTTGTCTCCGTATTTACTTCTCTGAGTATTTTGTTACTTCTAAGAAGTACTGAAACACCCACACTTTGGTCTTTCTTCTTGAGCTTCATGTGGTGTGTGGGCTGTATCTTGGGTATTGTGAGCTCATATCCAATTATCAGTGAATGCATATACCATGTGTGTTCTTTTCTGAGTGGGTTACCTCATTTAGGATGACATTCTTCAGTTCTATTCATTTGCCTAAGCATTTCATGAAGTTATTGTTTTTTAATAACTAAGTAATACTCCATTGTGTAAATATGTCACATTTTCTGCATCCATTCCACTGTTGAAGGACATCTGGGCTCTTTCCAGCTTCTGGTTGTTATAAATAAGGCTGTTATGAACATAGTGGAGCATGTGTCCTTGTTATATATTGTAGCATCTTTAGGGTATATGCCCAGGAGTGGTATAGCTGGATCCTCAGGTAATACTATCTTCAATTTTCTGAGGAACTGCCAGACTGATTTTCAGAGTGGTTTTACCAGCTTATATTCCCACCAAGAATAAAGGAGTGTTCCTCTTTCTCCACATCCTTGCCAGCATTTGCTATCACCTGAGTTTTTGATCTTAGCCATTCTGACTAGTGTGAGATGGAATCTCAGCATTGTTTTGAATTGTATTTCCTTGATGACTAAAGATGTTGAATATTTCTTTAGGTGCTTCTTAGCCTTTCGATATTCCTCAGTTGAAAATTCTCTGTTGAGTGCTGTACCCCATTTTAATAGAGTTATTTGATTGTCTGGAGTCTAATTTCTTGAGTTCTTTGTATATTTTATATATTAGCCTTCTATGGCATGTAGGAATGGTAACAATCTTTTCCTAATCTGTTGGTTGCCATTTTGTCCCATTGACAGTGTCCTTTGCCTTACATAAATAAGCTTTACATTTGTATGAGGTCCCATTTGTCAATTGTTGGTCTTAGAGCATAAGCCATTGGTGTTCTCTTCAGGAACTTTTCCCTGTGCATATGTGTTCTCATCACTTTCACACTGTCTCTTCTATTAGTTTCACTGTATCTGGTTTCATGTGGAGGTCCTTGATCCACTTGGACTTGAGCTTTGTGTAAGAAGATAAGAATGGGTAGATTTGCATTCTTGTACATGCTGATCTCTAGTTGAAGCAGCCCTATTTGATGAAAATGTTGTCCTTACTTATTGGAAAGTTTTAGCTTCTTTGTCAAAGATCAAGTGACCATATGTGTGTGGGTTCATTTCTGGGTCTTCAATTCCATTCCATTGATCATTTTGCCTATCTCTGTACCAATGACTTGCAGTTTTTATCGCTATTGCTTTGTAGTACAGCTTGAGGTCCTGGATGGTGATTCCCCCAGAAGTTCTTTTATTGTTGAGAATACTTTTCACTATCCTCAGTTTATTGTTATTCCAGGTGAATTTGCAGATTGTTCTTTCTAACTCTGTGAAGAATTGACTTGGAATTTTGAATGGAAGTGCATTGAATCTGTAGATTGCGCTTACCAAGATGGCCATTTTTACTATACTAATCCTGTTAATCTATGAGCATGGGAGAGCTTTTCTTTCATTTTCTGAGATCTTTTTCGATTTTTTTCAGAGACTTGAAGTTCTTGTCATACAATTCTGTCAGTTGCTTGGTTAGATTCACAACAAGATATTTTATAATCTTTTTTGACTATTGTGAAAGGTATAATTTCCTTCTCAGCCTGTTTATCCTTTGAGTAGTGAAAGGCTGTGGATTTGTTTGTGTTAATTTTATATCCAGCCACTTTGCTGAAATTGTTAATCATGTTTAAGAGTTCTCTAGTGGAAGTTTTGGGGTCAGTTATGTATACTTTCAAATCATCTGCAAATAGTGAAATTTTGACTTTTCACTCTTTGATCTGTATCCCTTAGAGGGATTTTGTTCTCTAATTGCTCTGGCTAACAGTTTGAATATTATATTGAATAGGTAGGGAGAGAGTGGGCAGCCTTGTCTAGTCTCTGATTTTAGTGGGATTGTTTCAAGTTTCACTCCATTTAGATTGATGTTGGCTACTGGCTTGTTGTATATTGCTTTTACTGTATTTAGGTATGGGCTTTGAATTCCTGATATTTCCAAGACTTTTTACCATAAACAGGTATTAAATTTTGTCAAATGCTTTCTCAGTATCTAGTGAGCTGGAGAGATGGCTCAAAAGTTAAGAGCACTGACTGCTCTTCAGAGGTCATGAGTTCAATTCCCAACAACTATATGGTGGCTTCACAACAATCTGTAATGTGATCTGATGCCCTCTTCTGATGTGTCTTCAACAGCTATGGTATACTCACATATGTAAACAGAGAATTCTTAACTGAGGAATCTCAAATAGCTGAGAAGCATCTATTTACATCCTTAGTTTCAGAGAGATGCAAATCAAAATGATCCTGAGATTCCACCTCATACCAGTCAGAATGACTAAGTACAAAAACTCAGGTGACAGCAGATGTTGGTCAGGATATGAGAAAAATGAACACTTCTTTATTGCTGATGGGATTGCAAGCTGGCACATTCACTCTGGAAAAGGTGATTCCTCAGAAAATTGGAAATAATTCTACCTGAAGACCCAGCTATACAAGTTCTAGGCAAATACCCAAAAGATGCTCCAACACATATGCCCAGGAGTGGTATAGCTGGATCCTCAGGTAATGCTATGTCCAGTTTTCTAAGGAACCACCAGATTGATTTCCAGAGTGGTTGTACCAGCTTGCAATCCCACCAACAATGAAGGAGTGTTCCTCTTTCTCTGCATCCTCGCCAGCATCTACTATTACATGAGTTTTTGATCTTAGCTATTCTGACTGGTGTGAGGTGGTATCTCAGGGTGTTTGATTTGCATTTCCCTGATGACTAAGGATGTTGAGCATTTCTTAAGGTGCTTCTCAGCCATTTGAGTTTCCTCTGTGGAGAATTCTTTGTTTAGCTCTGTACCCCATTTTTAATAGGGCTATTTGGTTGTCTTGAGTATAATTTCTTGAGTTCTTTGTATATCTTGGATATTAGCCCTCTATTGGATGTAGGTTTGGTAATGATCTTTTCCCAATCTGTTGGTTGCCATTTTGTCTTATTGACAGTGTCATTTGCCTTACAGAAGCTTTGCAATTTTATGAGGTTCCATTTGTCAATTCTTGATTTTAGAGCATAATCTGTTGGTGTTCTGTCCAGAAACTTTTCCCCCACGCCTAGGTATTCGAGGGTCTTCCCCAACATATCTTCTATTAGTTTCAGTGTATCTGGTTTTAAGTGAATGTCTTTTATCCACTTGAATTTGAGCTTTGTACAAGGAGAAAAGAATAGATTAATTTGCATCCTTCTACATGTTGACCTCCTGTTGAACCAGCACCATTTGCTGAAAATGCTGTCCTTTTTCCACTGGATGGTTTTAGCTCCTTTGTCAAAGATCAAGTGACCATAGGTGTGTGAGCTCATTTCTGGATCTTCAATTCCATTCCATTGATCTTCCTGCATGTTTCTGTACCAATACCATGCGGTTTTTATTATTATTGCCCTGTAGTACAGTTTGAGGTCAGGGACAGTGATTCCCCCAGAAGTTCTTTTATTGTTGAGAATTGTTCTTGCTATCCTGGATTTTTTGTTATTCCAAATAAATTTGCAAATTTCTCTTTCTATCTCTATGAAGAATTGATTTGGAATTTTGATGGGGATTGCATTGAATCTATAGATTGCTTTTGGTAAGATGGCCATTTTTACTAAATTAATTCTGCTAATCCTGGAGCATGGGAGATCTTTCCATCTTCTAAGATCTTCTTCTATGTCTTTCTTCATACAGTTCTTGTCATACAGATCTTTCACTTGCTTGGTTACATTCACTGCAAGATATTTTATATTGTTTGTAACTATTGTGAAGGGTGTCATTTCCCTAATTTCTTTGTCAGCCTGTTTATCTTTTGAGTAGACGAAGGCTACTGATTTGTTTGAGTTGATTTTATT